>NC_133132.1:15331589-15501589 GCF_048418815.1 Hemitrygon akajei | reverse complement strand
TTCAGGAGGACCAATTTCCTCTCTTTCTATTCTGTTCTGACCTGCTATCTCTGTATAAACTCTTTGGGTTCTCTCTCAACTTATTTTCCAGAGCAACCTCATGCCTTCATTCAGCCGTCCAGGTTTCCTTCTTCTGTGTTCTTTCAATTATTACACTCCTCATCCCGCATTTGTTCCTCCCTGCCGACGTCTGATATCTACGACTTTGCTCTCTGAACCAGGGCCTCAAAATATCTCGAAAACGAAGATTCCTGAACCTATTATCCTCGCCGTTTATTCCAAGAAGCTTCGCTTTTGAACGGCTCCCTCTTAGCTTTACCAGAAAACTGCAGTCTCAATCCACGCTTGCGAGATCCTGCTTTTATACCATCAAAATCGGCCATTTTCCTGTTGAGAATCCCTCAAACTCAAACTGCGAAACAAGCCTATCTTTTTCATATTTACTGTGAAAGTAATGGCATTATGTTCATTAGATGACAAGTCTTTCCCTACCCACCTGCCCGGTCTCATTCTTCGCACAATCCTGAATATATTTCACAAACTCTATCTCATCTAGTTCTGTTACAGTATGGGAGTCCAGGTCAATATGTGAAACGTTAAAATCACCTACTTTGACCACGTTTCAACTGTCTCCGACCTCTCTGAAAATGTGTTTCTCTGAAAGCTTCGGACTGTTAGGTGTTCTGTACTATCGCCCAGGTAAAGTGGTCATACAATTCTTATTCCTGAGTTCCATCCATAACGCCTCACCAGACGAGTTCTCTAATCTGTCCAAACTGAGCACTATTGTGACACTTTCCCTGACTAGTGAAGTCACCGCTCCTGCTCCTTTAATTATCACCGCTCTGTCGCGTCCAAAAGAACGGAATCCCAGAATACTGTGCTGCTGGTTGTGCCCCTCCTGCAAATAAGTCTCACTGATGGCTGCAATATCTTAATTCCAAGTGTTGATCCATTGCCTGAGCTCATCTGCCTTTCGCATGATGCTTCTTGCATTGGAGATCAAAAGTAATCTGCAAAACCCTGAGGCAGTTATATATGAAGCTAATGTGTCAAAGCGTTTGCAGAGTACTAGAGAATATTGCATTGCACTATAATGCTGCCGCAAAGGGGGGAAATCATAACATACGTAAGTGATGATAAACCTTATTTTGAAATTGGTTTCTATTCTGGAATACGTGGGAAGTGGCATGGAGAGGGGAATCATGATTGGGAAAAGGTGGAAGGGACTGGAGGAAGCAGAAAGCACCAGAGAGTCACTCTGTAATGATCAAAACACCAATTATTTGGAATAAAATGATCTTACCTGGTGTTTCAGAGCTGGGAGTGTATGTAATCCCTCCACCCCGTACCTGGTACTTCTCATCTACCACTTGTCCCATATGATACTGGTGGCGCTTCATTCTCGCCATGTCCAACATAATTTGCTTCCGGCTGATTTATCAAATCGCTTTCCTCTCCACGTTCACAAATGCAGTTCTGTGCAAAAGTCTTTGGCACCCTCGCTATATAAGATGTGCCGAAGAGTTTATCCGAATAGTGGTGTTGTGAATAGCATAAAAGACTGTCTGTCGGTACAGTGGAATACAGTGGAATTTGGATCAGTTATAGATACAAGACCCTCCACCGTTAGGAATCAACGGGGCTTTATAAAGCATCAACGTTATAGCCTTCTGTATTCTGATCCTCTCGAAATGATCCTCTCGCATTTGCCTTCCACACCACTGATTCAACCTAAAATTAACATTCAGGAAATCCTGCACGAGGACTTCCATGTCCCTTTGCACCTGTGATTTTGTGTTTTGACTTAATTTAGAGAATAGTCGACCCTTTCATTTCTTCTAATAAAGTGCATGGCCTTGCATTTCCGACATTGTATTCCATCTGCCAGTGCTTTGCCCATTCTCCTGTCTACTGTCTAAGTCCTTCAGCCTCTCAAGTTCGACAAATGTACCTGCTCCTCTACCTATCTTCCTATGTTCCGCAAACATTTCCACAAAACCATCAATTCCATCTACCAAATCATTGACATATAACGTAAAACGAATCGGTCCTAACACAGAATTCATTGGAACAACACTCGTCACTGGCAGCTAACCAGAAGAGGTTCCCTTTACTCCCAGATTTGCCTCCAGCCAATCAGCCAATTTGGCCATTTGTCACTACTTAAGCGTTGGGATTAGTATTTAAGGTTTTAATCCAGTTTATAAAAGGTACTCTTAACCCGTATGTTTACAATACCTTACATAAAAAATCCGATTCCAATCTATCAAATGTTTTTTTTTTGCCTTCAATGCTACAACCGCACTCATTTGCTCCCTCTATTGTGCCAAATGAATTATACTATGTATTGTCTATTTTAATAAATCCTGTTTGATCCAAATGTATTAATTTTGGTAAATATTTAGATAAATTACTAGATAGAATTTTTGCTATTAAATTTATAGTCCGTATTCAACAAAGAAATAGGCCTATATGATGCTGGTTTTAAAGGATTTCTATCTCTTTTGGCAATGCTATTAAAATCGCTGTCGAAAAAGATTCTGGAAGTTTATGTGTTCTTTCCGCTTGACATATTCACTCCATAAAAGGGGAAATTAATACATCTTTAAACGTTTTGTGAAATTCAGGCAGAAAACAATCCTGTCCTGAAGATTTATTACTCTGAAGTGATCCTAAAGTTTCTTCATCCTCTTTTAATATAAAAGGACTATCTAATCCTTTCTGTTCTTCAGAATTCAATTTTAAGAGAGTTATTTGTGATAAAAATCTTTCTATCTCATCAACATCATTTTGTGATTCCGATTGATATAATTCAGAGTGAAAACTTTTGAAGGGTTTATTAATTTCTAAAGGTATATTAGTAATTTTATTTGCACTTGTTCTAATTGCATTTATCGTTTGGGAAGCCTGTTCTGTTTTCAACTACCAGGCAACAATCTTGTGTGATCTTTCACTTAATTCGTAATACCTCTGTTTAGATCTCATAATTGTTTTTTTCTGTTCGGTGTTCTTGAAGCGTATTATATTATAGCTTCTTATTGACAAGTTGTCTTCGTTTTTCTTCTGTCAAATACCTTTTTAAGACTGCTTCATTCACCTTTCCAAAATTCCCTGTGAGATTTTCCTGCAAGTACACCGTCATTGTACATTACCGCTTTCTTTCCTTGGTGGTATAATATTTTTTAGAGTTCCCTGTTATCCATTTAACCCGTACGGTCAATGAACCTTTTGGTCCAAAGACAAACAAAGACAAACCCAGTGAGAAACAATTACTTTCATGCGAACAATGATCGGATTAACCCATAACTACGTGGAGGTCAAGGACGGTATCCTTAGGCCTGAATGCGACAATTTAAAATGAATGAATGCTGCGGATGTCTGTTCATTGGGTACTGTATATATTGTTGAGCTACATTCTCTATTGTGTTGGAGTTTGTAGTTGAGCAGAGAGGATTGCAGAGTGCATTGAACATTTCAGTAACATGTGAACGGTATTTTAAATATTTTGCTTCAGTAGGCAGTCTTGTTCTTAAAATCAATCATGGGGTATAGGTATAGAAATGTGAGTTACATACGTCATGACGCGACCACACGATATGTGTGTGCATTGTTTAAAATAAATACACAATTAGACTTATTTTCAGAATGCCGTATTTTCTTTTGAATGAATTTAATGATTTTAAGCTACAAAACATAACATCCCTCAGAAGCACGAGTTCCCAACTTAGACTCTACGGAATCCTTGGGTAATGGTAGGGTTCCACGGCATTGACGATGTTACGAACGCCTGTTCTAAACTTTTTTTTAGCGTTCTACCTGTCCAAATATCCCTCAGCATTGGCTATGTATCTGCCTTAACCGGTTTCCCTGGCAGCCCGTTCCATAAAAAGACCACCATCGGGGTGAAACTTTAGTCCCTCAGATCCGCTTTCGATTTTCCCCTCACATCGTAAACCTGTGCCACCTAGGTTTCGACTGCATTACGCAGGGGCTAGGATAATTACCGTCCGGCTCATCTGTATTCCCTCACGTTCTGGGGTGTGGCGGTGTCTGGCACGAGTTGGGATGTTATGTTGCAGTTGTATAAGATGTTGGTGAACGCACACCTGGTGTGCTGTCTACAGTTTTGATCACACTGTGGTGGGAAGGACGTCCTCAAGCTACAGAATATTGAGGAGGATATTGCCTGGACTCGATTGGATGATATCTTGGGAGGTATCATGGGCATAAGGGATGTAGTTCTTTTGAGGAATTTTCGCAAAGTTCAAAGAGCTTATACATACGTTAATACACATGTCACAAAATACTGCTTTCAGAGTCATTTCCCTGCGAAATTTCCTAATCGATTCTAAGCAAGGCAACGGAACCAATGTAAAGCTACTCAAAGATATACTAATAACCAATGTGCAAAAGCTGTCCAATTGAACAAACACGAACATAAAACCAAAATAGTAATAAATATTATTGAAAACATGAATTGGTGTTCTTAAAAGTAAGTGAGTCAATAGGTGTCTTTGAGTGGTGAATAAGCTCATATTGGGCAGAGATAATGATGAATGTACATATTATTATCTCCGCAATCGCACAGGAATTAATTCCGTAGTCATATGCCACTTTAATTAATTATTTCTGCCGACACAATGCCGATATCCTTTCGCTTCTTGCACATCACTTTCAAAGTAACATTTTTATTTCCCTGTTATAATTGCCTGCACCATTATCATAACACGTGCACTCTTGGCAACCCATCGCTCTCTGTGCATAAGGAAACTCAGCTTAAGTCCATCCCCTCGGGCATGAGGCAGTTCCATAATACCGGGGAATAAACACAGTATTGGCCGTTTACTCTATCTATGCCCCTCATGAGATTATGAATTTCGCACATATCTCCACTCATCTACCGCCATTCCATAGAAATCAACACACGTTTGTCCATCAAGCGCCGTCTTATATAAGCAACATCCTGGTGAAATTCTGCACTTTCTGTAATACAGCAACACCCGTTCTATAATCGCATGCTGAACGCAATTATCTGGATAATGTCTAAGTAGAATTTTATTCCGCAGGAGCATAACTTCCCGAGTCTTGAAAATTTCTCAACTGGGAAAGACCAGCATGTGATGTGCTTTTTTTTCACCACCCTGTCAACATTTGGAACCACACTCAAGGAGCTATAGACTTGGACCCTCTGCTCAGCGCCACTGTTAAGGGCCTTGATATTTACACGAGCTTGCCTCTACACATTTGATCTCCCAAAGTGTAACACTTTCTAATCGATCCAGGTTAAACTCCACTTGTCATTTCTCCGTCGATAGCTACAACGAGTTTAGAGTGTATGCGCATCAGCAGCAATTGTACACACAAAGTCATTTATATATATTGTATAGGTCTCCACTTGATCACCAATCACTCCCTCCGTGTACTGAAGGGTTCAGAGTGAAACTTGAAACCTCGTTCACATGCTATAGATAGGCTGGTTAGTGCTAGAAGACTGCAGAGGATTTTCCCCAGGATTGGGTGGATGGGGCTGGGGGGTGGCTTGACTAATGCGGTGAGACAGGACTGTGTTGTCATACAGTGTTGATCTACAAAGGGATCTTCCGATCCCAGTTTATAACTCGCTGAAAGAGGCTGACAAGAGTGATGTGTTAGTAAAGGTGGAGTAGCCCTGCTTGCCTAATATAGTCTAGGCAGGGTCAGGCAGTTATTTTGCAGTTTTATAAATCTCTAGATTAACCACATCTGGAGAATTATATTTACTTATCGGGGAAACAAAGTGCAGGTTTTGAATGGTGAGTAGTAGAGATTTTCCAGGATTCTGTTTGGCTAGGGAGAGATTCGACAATGCAGGGACATTTTCTCAGAGCTGCGGAGGCTGCGGGAGGCTTGGCAGAAGTATGTAGGGATATGAGAGGCACGGATATGACAGCCGGTCATTCTCCCCTAAGAAGGAAATGTGTAATAACAGAGGGCGTGCATTTAAAGTTAAAGGACGTCATTAGACCTTTGGACAATTTATGTAATTTAGTGTAATATTATATCTTTTCCCGACACTGCTGCTGTATAAAGTCAACAATATGAGACAATAATGTTAAACCTGACTCTGAATGTTTAACAGGAATGAGTGCTGCATACAAAAAGTAGTGGGTGTCTGGAAAGAAAGCCAGGGGTTGGTGGTGGAGACAGATACAATAGAGTCTATAAGATACCATATGAATCTGTGGAGGAAGGTACAGCCGTTCCGCTTGGACTTGTCCGTGGGAACGCCGACGCCGGCTGGTAACAACAGCAGCAACTCGCTGAACTTTGCTTCTTTTAATGAATGGTGAAAATAGAAGAGAAGGTACTGAGCACGGATCAAATTTCCATCCCGCATATCGTAATTCAGTTCCACCTCTGCCTCCTGCTGTCACTAACATCTGTGCCTGTCAGTTTTAAGATAACTCACGTGCTGATTAGAGAAAGTGAACGTCAGTCATGGACCGTGGTGGGAGGGTGATTCAGAAGCAGCGACCTGAACTTTCCCCAGAAAACAAACACCATTTATATTGTCCCCGCCCTATTCCATCACATTAGCCAATCATTCAGGTGAAAAATGAAAACTGTGAATTAGCCATCCAGAACCAGACTAACGCCGCGTTCCTAAATCAACGTTGGACTGGACTGTGAAGGTACTGTGTGTCAACTGGAACAGATGGACATCTCCAAAGATCACTTGGTGGGCAACATTCTGGAGTAGTTCTTCGACTGTTGTCTGGCGGGCCAAAGAGGTACCGAGTCGCTACGACACTTCTTTGGACTCCACCACACACACACACACACACACACACACACACACACACACACACACACACACACACACACACACACACACACACACACACACACACACACACACACACACACACACACACACACACACACACACACACACACACACACACTCATCCTAAAGTCCCGGAGCTGGCGTGGGAAGGGACAGTTCTGCTGGGAATAACAACTGGGAGTTCAGCTGGTGAATGTGCGCAGTCGGAGCCCTGACTGGATACATTACGTCCGACTGCAGGGTGTGCTCAAAACGCGGCTTTATTGATGAACTGAAGCACCGACGTGAACGGATATTTCACCGCGCTGATCAGCTGCTCCCTGAATTTCGACTGAGTCACCACGTAGATAAATGTGTTCGTGCAGCAGCTGACGTTCCTCAGCAAAACCCCGACACGATCGTTGAGGAGGAATCCTTTTCCCGTGGCCTGGTAATATAAGATATTTACAACGTATGTCATCCACAGGAGGATGAAGCTGCCGGAGAGGGTGAAGAGTAAAACCACAGACCTCCTCCTGCTCTCCATCTCCGGGTCACTGCAGTTCTCCCCCTTGCTCTGACCCTTCAGCCCCTTACGGACCCGACTGGCCTCTATAATGTGCCTGACTGTCAGAGCGTTGAGCAGCAGGATCGCAGCGAAAGGGAGAAACGGTGTTAAAACCGTGTCGAGCCAATCATACCCTATCCACCAAGCGTCAGTAAAATAACTGTTTTTGGTGCTACAGAACCACGGTACGTTGTCGATTACCTCTCTGGCTTCAGTCGTGAAGTAACTCGGAACATTTTTCAGACAGAACAGTACGCCGGTTGTGGTTAAAACCACAGCCGCAGTTTTCCCGGTGCAATATTTTGTTTTCAGCTTCTGGCAGCAAATGGCGACGAACCGATCAAAGGTGAAAGTGACGGTGAACCAGACAGAACAGTCTGTGGCTGTGAACGTCAGTACATTATTAACTCGGCACGCAGGTGTGAGGTCCAGAAAATTCAACGGGAAGTAATACCAATTGATTCGATTCAAAATAACCTGGATGACAACGGTCAATAGATCCGCCGCTGCCATGGCGACCAAGTAGCGAGTGGTGCAGGTAGAGAGGCCGCACTGTTCACGGGACAGAATCGCTAACGCCACTAAATTCACTGGAGAGAGAGGGGTGGAGGGGTAGAGAGAGTGGGTGTGGGACAGAGAGAGAGGGAGAGGGAGTGGAGAGGAAGAGAGTGGGGGAGTGGAAGAGAGGACGAGAGGAGTAGGAGGGAGAGGGAGAAAGGGGAGAAGGGGAGTGGAAGGGAGTGGGGTAGGGGTCGGGGAGAGAGGGAGAGTAAAGGGGAGTGGGGGATAGAGAGCGAGAGGGACAGGCGGGAGGAGAGGGAAGGAAAGAACAGACACTGGACATTACTGAACACATTCTCCGGGAATTAACACGCAATTCGATTTTCTCTAAATATCAGGAGTGCTAGAGACTGTGAACGCTGCTAATCTAACATCAGACACGGGTCTCATTGACTTTCCTTGTTCAGTGTGGAGATAAGACGATGTGTGGGCACTCGTAGGCGATCAAAACGAGCTCCTTGGACAACAGCGATCGGTGCCCATCCCGATCCCAATCGCTGATGGGACCGGTTTCACTGATTTAACCGTGACTGACCAGTACTCCGGAAACTCAACATCTGATGGGGCCGAGAAGGGATACAGAGGGGAGCAACACACACAAAATACTGGAGAAACTCAGCAAGTCAAGCAGCATTCAAGGAATTGAACAAGCTCTCTTTTCGGTCGATACATTTATTCCGGATGAAACGGTGCCCCCATTTACGACGGGTTTCGGAGGGAAAGCACGAACTTCATCAGAAGAGTCAGCGTGACTCACTTAATGGATTCGTTGTACAACGCAGTTCAATTCAATAACACACGTCAGCAGATCCATGGACACTGGTTCTGGCGATCAGACCCAATTATTATCCAACAGGCAGTGGGATCAGACTGTGACCGACTGCACAGGGAGATGTGAAACACGGGGCCAGGAGTTAACTTTGATCAATAACTTAGAAACAGTGAACTTGACAAATCACTCCCAGTCACAGATTTCCGGGAGAGCCGCCTGTCCTCAGCAGTGCTACAACTCTGAGCAAAAGGCCACTAAATCCCTCCCAATTATCCTTACCCCGACAGCAGCCTGGCAAAAACCCTGGAACAGATCTAGGCAAGATCCCAACAATACACTCCGAGACACACTTCCACAGACAGCCTCTTTTCCCAGCAGTGTTACAAATATGGACAAGGTCCCATTAAAACCATTACATTAAAACACCGTCAAAGTGATCTGGGTGTTACCAATACTGGGACGAACTTGGACAAGATAACATTAAAGGCAAGAACAACGTTCAAGACGATACCCTGAGTTAGTGGAGAGTCAGGGATTTAGTTCAGTTTGTCAGTAAATATAAAATAATTAGGATGCTGAATTGGCAGGATCGATATCATCGACGGATATTTGTGCAAAGGTCATCAAGTTGGAAGCTTGTCGATTAATCATAAACAGGTTCACACAAGTTTACACACGGAAATACCAGACGTGAATTGCTCTGCTCACTCACCTGGAACCCCAATGACAGCAATGAACATGTACAATATTTTCTCCACACTGTAATACCTAGACAAAGCTGCAGACATTTTCTCTGCTCGGTGGTCCCTCTCCCCAACCCCTCCGTGCTACAAGCGTTCTCTCGGAATGAAATGTTCAGGCATCATCTGCCTGTGGTTCTTTGTTTTTATACCATTTTGCGATTCCACAGGGACACCGTTCAACAGAATTAAAAGTATACATTTGTCAATGATTTACAAACCGATTACGTCAGACAAGTTTAATCCATGCGGAGACAGATAGGGATTAAGTTAGCGAATTCATTGTGAAACTGCAAGCAGTGAAAATTGTGGTGGTACTGAGGCGTGTAAATTGGGAGTGACATTCCATCAACAACGTGAACAATATTTCAAACACCATCAGACCCCTCTCCCCAAATCATGTCGTGTGAATGCGAGTTTTGTCCAGCAGTTGAGGGGATCCATCTAGAGGAAAATGACAGAATCACTCTGATTCACCACCAACTGTGAACGCAGTCCATCTCACCGTCAACTTACCTCTCTCTCCAACCAACCAGTAATCATCCTCAACTTGTTTTTGTCGAGTATGCCAATCTATGTCTTGATAAAAAAATGTTTACTTTCATTACCATTGACAAAAATCTATGCTCTGAGAAAAGAAACTTTGATGCCTTCTACTTTTCTTATATCTACATAGACCAAGGAAATATAAAGCAGAAAGAGACCATTCGGCCCGCCGTGCCTCTGCCAACCAATGCACCACAGTAAACGGATCTTACCTGCCAACACATGGCCCGGCTCAATACATTACCAGCCTGACCATGTGTCAGTCTTCACCACAGTAACCTTGAACATCTGGAATATATGTTCTCACAGGATTTTAGACCACTTGGGGATTAGCTTGCACCAAAACAGGTGTTTAAACCTTCAGAAATGTCTTATCAATTAAATGTGTTTCCAATGTTAATATGTCCTTCAAACTAACCGTTTGTCAGACACAATATGTAACCATAGAACATTACAGAACAGAAACAAGCCTTTTGAATCTTCTTGGCTGTGCCGATCCATTTTTCTGCCTAGACCTACTGACATACACCAGGCCCATATCCCTCCATACACCTGTCATCCATTTTTTGGATCATCAGATTTGCTGATCCAATTGTTCACATTATCATCCAGATCATTGATATAGATGACAAATAACAATGGAACTAGCACTGATCCATGTGGCACACCAACTACAACCAAACAACTAAATATGTCGGGGATGGGGTAAGCACGGGAAGAGGGGCATTAACGGAAGTTAGAGCATAATGTTCATGCCATCAGGTTGCAGGCTACCCAGCCGGTATATAAGGTGTTGTTCCTCCCATGTCATCAGGTTGGAGGCTACCCAGCCGGTATATAAGGTGTTGTTCCTCCCCTGCTTACCCCATCCCTGACATATTTTGTTGTTTGTTTATTTATTCTCTGTCTCTGCCCATCACTCTGCCTGTTCTCCATGTCCCGCGGGTGCTTCCCCCCCAACACCCCCTTTCTTTCTCCCGGGGTAAAAAAAAAGTTGCAAGACTGCACAGGCGCGTGACGTCCGACAAAAGAGCGGGAAAAGTTTAAAAAGAAGACCGCCATATCCAGAGGGCAGCAGAGTGATAGGACTTTGGCTCAACGGGCTTAGGCTGAAACGGATCGAGTCGAGATAGGTTTAACTGTGTTAATTGTGGAAAGAAAAAATGTGTGTGAGGCCCGTGTTCTGTTCTCGGTGTCAGATGTGGATTGACATAGAGTCTCCCAGACCGCCGGACGGCCATGTCTGCACCCGGTGTGTCGAGCTGTAGCTCCTAAGGGACCGCGTAAAGGAAATGGACTGCAGCTCGATGACCTTCGTCTGCTCAGTGAGACCGAACAGGTGATAGATAGGAGTTATAGGCAAGTGGTCACACCAGGGCCACAGGAGACAGACAAATGGGTAACAGTCAGGAGAGCGAAGGGGAAGAGTCAGGTACTAGAGAGTACCCTGTGGCTGTCCTCCGGAAAAATAAGTACATTTGCTTGAGCACCATTGCGGGGGGTGGGGGTGGGAAGTGTCAGCCTACCTGGGGTAAGCAACAGTAGCCGTCCCGCTACGTAGAGTCCGGCCCTTTGCTTCAGAAAGATAGATAGAGGAAGAGAAAAGCAGTAATGATAGGGGACTCTATAGTTAGGGGGTCAGACAGGCAATTCTGTGGATGCAGGAAAGAAGCTCCGATGGTAGTTTGCGTCCCAGATGCCAGGGTCCGGGATGTTTCCGATCCAGAGGTCGTGGTACGTATCGGTACCAGTGACGTAGGTAGGAAAAGGGAAGGGGTCCTGAAAACAGACTACAGGGAGTTAGGAATAAAGTTGAGAATCAGAACCGCAAAGGCAGTAATCTCGGGATTACTGCCTGTGCCACGTGACAGTGAGGATAGGAATAGAAGGAGGTGGAGGATAAATGCGTGGCTGAGGGATAGGAGGTGGGAGCAGGGATTCATATTTTTGGATTACTGGGGCCTCTTTTGGAGCAAGTGTGAACTGTACAAAAAGAACGGGTTGAATTTGAATCCCAGAGGGACCAATATCCTGGCGGGGAAGTTTGTTAAGGCTACTGGGAAGAATTTAAACTGGAATTGTTGGGGGGTCGGAGCCGAACTGTAGAGACTGTGGAAAATGTGGATGGTTCACAAACAGATAAAGGTTGGTGACAGTATGTGATGGAGGATAGGCAGGTGATAAAGAAGGGACGCGCTCAGACGGAGGGTTTGAGATGTATCTGCTTCAACACAAGGCGCATTGTGAACAAAGCGGATGAGCTTCGACCGTGGATCAGTACATGGAACTATGACGTGGTGGCGTTTACAGAGACTTGGATGGTTCAGGGACAGGATTGGTTACCTCAAGTTACGGGTTTTAGATATTTCAGAAAGGACGGGGAGGGACTAAAAAGAGGTGGGTGCGTGGCACTGTTAAACATAGAACATAGATCATAGAATAATACAGTATATTACAGGCCTTTCGGCCCACAATGTTGTGCCGACCTTCAAACCCTGCCTCCCATATAACCACCCAACTTAAATTCCTCCATATACCTGTCTAGTAGTCTCTTAAACTTCACTAGTGTTTCTGCCTCCAACTCTGACTCAGGCAGTGCATTCCACGCACCAACCACTCTCTGAGAGAAAAACCTTGCTCTTATATCCCCCCTCATCTTCCCTCCCCTTACCTTAAAGTCATGTCCTCTTGTACTGAGCAGTGGTGCCCTGGGGAAGAGGCGCTGGCTGTCCACTTTGTCTATTCCTCGTAATATCTTTTACGCCTCTATCATGTCTCCTCTCATCGTCCTTCTTTCCAGAGAGTAAAGCCCTAGCTCCCTTAATCCCTGATCATAATCCATACTCTCTAAACCAGGCAGTATCCTGGTAAATCTCCTCTGTACCCTTTCCAATGCTTCCGCATCCTTCCTATAGTGAGGTGACCAGAACTGGACAGATACTCCAAGTGTGCCCTAACTAGAGTTTTATAGAGCTGCAACATTACATCGCATCTCTTAAACTCTATCCCTCCACTTATAAAAGCTAACAGCCCATAAGCTTTCTTAACTACCTTATCTACCTGTGAGGCAACTTTCAGGAATTTGTGGACATGGACCCACAGATACCTCTGCTCCTCCACTCTACCAAGTATCCTGCCATTTACTTTGTACTCTGCCTTGGAGTTTGTCCTTCCAAAATGTAGCACCTCACATTTCTCCGGGTTGAACTCCATCTGCCATTTCTCAGCCCACTTCTGCATCCTATCAATATCTCTCTGCAATCTTCGACAATCCTCTAAACTATCTACAACACCACCAACCTTTCTGTCGTCTGCAAACTTGCCAACCCACCCTTCTACACCAACATCCAATTCGTTAATAAAAATCACCAAAAATAGAGGTTCCAAAGCAGATCCTTGTGGGACACTATTAGTCACAACCCTCCAATCTGAATGTACTCCCTCCACACGACCCACTGCCTACTACAGGCAAGCCAATTCTGAATCCACCTGGCCAAACCTCCCTGGATTCTATGCCTTCTGACTTTCTGAATAAGCCTACCGTGTGGAACCTTTTCAAATGCCTACTAAAATCCATGTAGATCACATCTTCTGCATTACCCTCATCTATATGCCTGGTCAACTACTGAAAGAACACTATCAGGCTTGTTAAGCACGATCTGCCCTTCACAAAGCCATGCTGACCGTCCATGATCCGAACATGATTCTCTAAATGCCTATAGATCCAATCTCTACGAATCTTTTCCAACAGCTTTCGCACCACAGACGTAAGGCTCACTGGTCTATAATTACCCGGACTATCCCTACTACCTTTTTTCAACAAGGGGACAACATTCGCCTCCATCCAATCCTCCGGTACCATTTCCGTGGACAACAAGGGCATAAAAATCCTAGCCGGAGATTCAGCAATCTCTTCCTTTGCCTCGGGGAGCAGCCTGGGGAATATTCCGTCAGGCCCTGGGGACTTATCCATCCTAATGTATTTTAACAATTCCAACACCTCCTCTCCCTTAATATCAACATGCTCCAGCACATCAGACTCACTCATATTGTCCTCACCATCATCAAGTTCTCTCTCATTGTTGAATACCGAAGAGAAGTATTCATTGAGGACCTCGCTCACTTCCACAGCCTCCAGGCACATCTTCCCAGTTTTATCTCTATTTGGTCCTACCTTCACTCCTGTCATCCTTTTGTTCTTCTCATAATTGAAGAATGCCTTGGGGTTTTCCTTTACCCTACTCGCCAGGGCCTTATGCCCCCTTCTTGCTCTTCTTAGTCCCTTCTTAAGCTCCTTTCTTGCTACCCTATAACCTCAATAGACCCATTGATCTTTGCTTCCCAAACCTCATGTATACTGCCTTCTTCCACCTGACTAGATTTTCCACTTCACCTGTCACCCATGCTTCTTTCACCCTACCATTCTTTATCTTCCTCACCGGGACAAATTTATCCCTAACATCCTGCAAGAGATCCTTAAACATCGACCACATGTCCATAGTACACTTCCCTGCAAAAGCATCATCCCAAATCACACCCCAAGTTCTAGTCTTATAGCCTCATAATTTGCCCTTCCCCAATTAAAAATGTTCCTGTCCTCTCTGATTCTATCCTTTTCCATGATAATGCTAAACTTCATGGAGCGGTAATCACCGTCCCCCAGATGCTCACCAACTGACATATCCGTGACCTGACCTGGTTCGTTACTAATGCTAGATCTAGTATGGCATTCCCCCTCGTCGCCCTGTCAACATACTGTGACAGGAATTCATCCTGGACACACTTAACAAACTCTGCCCCAACTAAATCCCTGGAACTAATCAAGTGCCAATCAATATTAGGGAAGTTAAAGTCACCCATGATAACAACCCAGTTATTTTCGCACCTTTTCAAAATCTGCCTCCCAATCTGCTCCTCGGTATCCCTGCTGCTACCAGGGGGCCTATAGAATACCCCCAATAGAGTAACTGATCCCTTTCTGTTCCTGACTTCCACCCATACTCTCAAAAGAGTATCCTGCTACATTGCGCACCCTTTCTTCAGCGGTAATACTACCCCTGACCAGTAATGCCACCCCTGCTCCCCTTTTCCCCCCTGTCTATCCCTTTTAAAACACTGAAATCTACATCAGAGATAGTGTCACGGCTGCGGAAAAGGTGGACGTCATGGAGGGATTGTCTACGGAGATTCTGTCGGTCGAGGTTAGAAACATGAAGGGGTCACTAGCTCTACTGGTTGTTTTTTTATAGGCAGCCCACTAGTAACCGGGATATCGATGAGCAGATAGGGAAACACATACTGGAAAGGTGTAATATTTACAGAATTGTGGTGGTGACAGATTTTAATTTCCCAAATATCGATTGGCACCTCCCTAGATCAAGGGGTTTAGATAGGGTGGACTTTGTTAGATGTGTTCAGGAGGGTATCTTGACTAAGCTGTTCCACCGTGAACACGATCTGTGATAAGTTAACATGGTGCTTCCAGATCAGGTCATGCATAGCACATTCCTCCGCCGCACCGCTCAGGTATATTTCTGGGGTACAGTGGCTAGCGACCCTTGTGCCTGTTTTGTGTTCTATCGCTGAATAGCAGTCAACTATCTATTTGGCCTATCAGAGTTCTATTTGGGAACTAGTTGACTTGATCAGCATTTCTGTTCTGGCAACTGTTCACAAATGCAATTAATCATTTAAAAAAATGTAGATACTACTCCAAGAGGAGAGCCTGTACTTGATTTGGTATTGGGAAATAATCCTGGTCAGGTATCAGATCTCTCAATGGGAGAGCATTTTGGAGATAGTGATCATAATTCTCTAAACTTTGCAATAGCACTGGAGAGAGATAGCTACAAACACGTTAGAAAAGCGTTTAATTGGAGTAAAGCGAATGATAAGGCTATCAGGCAGGAACTTGGAACGTTAAATTGGGAACAGATGTTCTCAAGTAAAGGTACGGTGGAAAAGTGTGCATGGAACCGGAGAAAATAACAGAGGTAATTAATGAATATTTTACTTCAGTTTTCACTATAGAAAATGATCTTCGTGATTGTAGTGATATCTTGCAGCACACTGAAAAGCTTCAGCATGTAGATATTAAGAAAGAGGAAGTGCTGGAAATTTTGGAAGGCAGTAAGTTGGATAAGTCTCCGAAGCCGGACGAAATGTACCCCAGGCTACTGTGGGAGGCGAAGTAGGAGATAGCTGAGCCTCTGCCGATAATCTTTGTATCATCAGCAGGGACGGGAGGGGTTCCGGTGGATTGTAGGGTTGCAAATGTTTTTTCTTTATTCAAGAAAGAGAGTAGAGATAAGTGTCAGAGGGCTCTCGGAAATTACAACGGTGTACAAGGAGGGTACGAAGGAGCACAGGAATTAAATTAGGATAGCTGGAAGTGGGTATGGAAAGCATTGGCGGTCAGGATCTCGGAAGCCCTAAGGCATTCTACAAGTAAGTAAGTAGTGTACGAATAGGACCAATTAGGTGTGATAGTGGCATCGTGTGCATGGAGTCCGAGCAGGAAGCGGTGGTACTTAATGAATACTTTACTTCAGTATTCACCAGAGAAAATTATTCTGGCAATAGTGAGGATAACTTAATGCAGACTAAAACGGTTGACGTATAGACATTAAAGAAGAGGATATACTGGTGCTTCTGAAAGTTATTAAGTTAGCTGAGTGGCAGGACCGTGCGATATATATCCCAGAGTACTCTGAGAACCGAGGGAGGAGATTGTTCAACCTCTGGCGATGATTTTTGCATCAGCAATAGGGACGAGACAAAAACTCTGTTTAGACCATATCCGGAGTATTTATCTGAGGGTTCTGTCGTACATAACGAGACAACTAGGACGTAATATCCATGGTCGACCCTGTCCGACGGAGGCCTCATACACACATATTTATATCTGGTACAAACAACAAAAGTCCCTGTACCGGACCCTGTGGTGAACCAGATGTTCCAAACTTCCCTTTAGAACAGAGATGAGGGGAATTTCTTCAGACAGCAGTGACTCCGAGGAATGCTTTTCCCGAGTTGCTGTTGACGATGGTCGCCAAACTTAGCGTCCAAATGGACGGGCATCGCTCTCCTCCGACATCTTGGTGAGTCTGTTCCGGTGACATCTCTTGTGGCTAAGCGATAGTGTTGAAGCAGGGAGCGAGCGAGAAGTCGAGACACATGGCAACAGTGCCCAGAACGGGAGTTGTAGTTCCCAGGAACAGCAGTTTCTGTTATGAACAATTCCTGCCATTTGTAACACTTTTCATTACACTGCAGTTGCATCGTGACAGTGGGCCTTTTTGTGGCGGAGGGGATTATATGTGTCCCATCACCCTCAGTTTGTTTTCTCTATTATGTGCCCTCTGTTTGGCATTTATGCTTGATTTGACATCTCTTGTTAGCTACGTTTGTTAATCCATGGAATTATTTGCCACGGACGCCTGAGGATGCCGACATTGGGAATATTTAAGTCAGAAGTTGGGAACTTCCTGGTTCGTCAGCACATCAATGAATGCGAGGAGAGGCTGGAGGTGGAGGCTAAGAGGACAAATGGATTGGCCATGATGAAAACGCGGAGCAGACCAATCGGGTCAAATGTCCTACTTCTGCTCCTATATTAGATGGTCTAGTGGAAGGGTGAGCAGCCAGAGGCTGTGTTCCAACGGCACAGGTCGGAAGAGTAATGATGTTCCCCAAATTGAGTTCAGGGTATTAAGTGCAAAGTTAAGTGGCAGGACCACCAGGATGACGAGCTCAGGAGTGCTACCAATGCCACAGTGTTAGTGATATCAGACGTCTGAAGTTTATGCAGTTTTCATGACTCTAACGAAATAGAACCGGAGGTGAACTTCACAGTTTTGGTTCAGTAAGCTCTCCTTTCCCAGTAAGTTAGATATCAGTACAGTAGCGACGCTAGGCAGCCAAAATGGAGTGGGACTAATTACCTTGCAGAAGGCCTGGGATTTCAACCAAAATGGTAGGCGGTTGGAATCATTGTTGGAACAGATAGTGGGGCGGTTGTGAAGACACATATTGTTGACAGTTCATACAAGGTCAGGAATAAATAGGTAGAGCATACGAAGTCAGGAATGTAAAGGTACACCCTGGTGCGACTAGTGTCCTGAGCTGGGTATATGTCACTGCAAGGACGGCAGATATACTCAGGGCAGGGACGAACACCTGGAAGTATGATATTGTTGAAATTATTGAGACCCGGATGTAAGCGCAGAGGACTGGCTGCTCCACATACGGAGTTCTGTTTCAGACGCGGCAGAGAGCGCGAGATTAAAGGAAGAGAGGTGGAGTTACTATTTAGTGAAAATATCCCAGCAGTGCTCTTTCAGACAGACAGTAGAACTCGTCTAATCAGGCTTTGTGGGTGGAACTGGGGAATGAAAATAGATACGCCCACGTTCATGGCGCTATCTAAATGACGACCCGACCGGCCAGGGGATTTAGAGGAGCAAATTTACAGATCGATCGCAGACTTCCGAAAAAAAAACATAAGATTGTTTGTTATACTAGTACATTAGTCCCCTTGCAGTTTCGTCCCTTTTGTGCTGGTCCCGAAGTGTTCCCATACACACTTCTGTCACCTATCAACTGTCACAAAGAGTGGGAACCATTGGAGCAGTTTTCTTGTTGGCTGCCAGTGACTAGTGGTTTTCCGCAGGTGACGGTTTTGGGAAAGCTTCACTTTAACATCTTTGTCAGTAACTTGGATAACGGAATTCAGGGCTTTGTGGTCAGATTTAGGAAATTCAGTCCATAAGGCCATTAAGCGTGAATGGGAATGGGTGGGCAATCCACAAACCATGTGTTGGGTGGCATTCGGAATACATGGGTCTGATGGGCCGGTTGAATTTCAATTGGAGAAAGGACACTGCTGCTGATATCAGAAATGATCTGTACAGTGTGGGTTGAGACAGGTTGTTGTCTGACAAATGAGCTCGTGGAATGTGGGAAGGTTTCAAAAGTGAAGTTTTGAGAATGCAATGCTTATATATGATTGTCGGATAAAAGTTAAAAATGTCAGGTGTAGGGATCTACTTAAGAAAAGAAAGGAGGTCCCCAGCTGGTATAAGCAGATCGAAACAAATAAGCTGTTTGTGGGGTGTTTCAGCCTCAGTGGTTGAAACGGAGTAAGACCCTTACAATTGCAGAGATTGCAATTGGTGTTAACACACTGAATCAATTTGAGGGGACAAAGAAGTGATCATCCTGTTAATGTTGTTACGTACCCGTGACACGTGACAGTGGTACCCTTGTCACGTGACTGGGGTTGAAGTTATATTGGACTTGAGGTAATGGTCTTGTGATGGTGGAGTGATGTCATTTTCCCGCCAGTAGAGGTCATGTGACAGTTTTGTTTTACAGGGTATAAAAGGAAGACCCACCCTGTCAGGTGGGGCAGTTCCTGGCGGGATTTGCCAAGCTGATTTTATGTCCCTGCGTGATTTAATGTGATGACGCAGTTTAGTTGAAAAATGAAGTTTTATATAATGCCTAAAGTTTAAAAGTTCATTGCCAGCGGGTTCTTTGCTGGTGGAGAGTGAAGATAAGAATTTGGAAGATAAAAATCGAGGAGAATCGATTTTCGACGGTGGATTGGTTACGACCTTATTTGATCCTCATTCGGAAGGATTTCGTTGACTGTTCTCGTGTTAATCTCCGCTGGGATAGCGGGAGATTGAGAATAGTGTGGAAGAAAGGTTAGTGCCATTAAACCATTACGTTTTATAAAATTCTTCGTGGGAAAGTTCGACGCCGGGGATAGGACAACGACGTGGAAGAGAATTTAAATCGCCTTAAAAAGTCTCTCCTTTTAAATGGACTGTGAGCTTTTGAACTTTCGGCATAACGCTTTAAAGAACTGTTTTTTTTCAATACCGCTTTAAGAACTGTTTGAATTGCAACGCTATTAAGAACTGTGAGTCTGCCGCACAGCAGCTGAATTCCTGTTGAGCTGATGTTTGTTTACTTTTGGGGGGTTGGTTTTCCGTGCTTAATAAAAGTGTTATTTGTTATGAAAACCCTTGCCTGACTCATATATATTTATTGTTGCCTGAATACGTAACATAATTATGGGGGCTACGTCCGGATTTGGATCGTTTGAATTTAAAATGCTTTTTGAATTTTGAATTGGTGTTTTGGTAACGGGGAATACTCGATTCTTTTGTTTGATTGACTTGTGAGTGGTATTCGGCAACGATGAATATTGATGAGTTTCTGGCTTCGCCAGACGCGGATTTTTTAGCGAAGGCGAAAAAAACTGATGTATCTGAGATTGCTAAGAGATTGCAACTTAAAGGTATTTAAAGACTACATCAAAGGCTGTAATACAGGGAAAAATCGCATCACATTTTGTGGCTTCGGGTGATTTTGATGAATCGATTTTAGAATAGTTTCCAATAAGTAATCTGGAGATACAGTTGCAAATTGAACAAATGAAGTTGCAACAAAGTAAAGCAGAATTGGAGCGTTATGAATTGGAATCTGACCAGAAGCAGAGAGAGTTTGAATATGCAATGGTGAATTTAAGGTCTGGGAATCAGTCCTCTGATTTTAAAAAACCGTTTGTTGCTAGCCAAGAAATTAAATTGGTCCCTCCATTTAGTGAAACAGAAGTGGAAAGATATTTTCAACATTTTGAAACTATTGCTGGATGTCAGAGTGGCCGAAAGATAAATGGTCAGTGTTGTTACAGAGTGTGATTAAAGGCAAGGCACAGCAAGTTTACACAGCTTTAACTGCTGCGCAAGCATTAGACTATGATATTGTGAAAACGAATATTCTCAAAGCATATGAATTGGTCCCAGAAGCATATAGGGAAAGATTCAGGAGTTTGAAAAAGTCTGTGGAAAAGACTTATGTGGAATTTGCCTATGATAAAGCTATGTGTTTTGAGAGATGGGTTTCTTCTAAAAATGTAAATGAGGACTATGATACATTGAAAGAGCTGATTTTAATGGAGGAATTTAAAAGAAGCATTCCTGTTGAAGTAAGGACCTACTTAAATGAGAGGGATACTGATAAATTGCAGGACTGTGCTAGATTAGCTGATGAGTATGTTTTAATCCATAAGAATAAATTTCCTCAGGGTAGAATTTTTAAGAGGAAAAATAATATGGAGACTCAAGGTAAATCAGAAATTAAATCAGAGGTTAATGAGAGAGGTAAGGAGGAAGGAAAACCTGTGAAGGAAAGACAGTTTGGTCTTATTTGTAACTATTGTAAGAAGCCTGGCCATGTAATAGCTAACTGTTTCAAATTGAAAAAGAAAGAGAAGGAAGCAGTTCCAGATGCTTGTGTGCAACATACTGAAGCACCTGTAAAGTTACAGGGTTTGGTAAACACAAATGAGGATTTGTTAGAGTCTGACCAAGTTAGAAAGGGATATGATCATTTTATAACTGAAGGGTTTGTATCCTTGAAAGAAGGATCTACTTTGGTGCCAATAAAAATCCTTAGGGATACTGGAGCTTCTCAATCACTGATGTTAGACAGTGTGTTGAAGTTTAATGAAGAGAGTGATACTGGTGAGGTAAATTACATAAGAGGTGTTGGATGTGATTTTATGCCTGTACATTTACATAAAGTAAATTTAAAGTCAGGGTTAGCTACAGGATTTGTTAAAGTAGGATTACAGCATAGCTTACCTGTGAAGGGTATTTCTTTATTATTAGGTAATGACTTGGCAGGTGGACAAGTTTTTCCTGAAGTGCATTTGACAATGGAGTCAGAGGAACCAGAGGTGAATTCTAACACAGATCCTTCCTGTGTTGTGACTAGAGCTATGGCTAAAAAAATTGATGTGCACAATGAGGTTGTTACTCATGACTGTTCAACTCAGGATTCGAGTTTTGAGGATGTGTCAGAGACTTTCTTACCTTCGTTGTTTGAACAAGGTTCTGGGAGTAAGTCTGACTATGAAGATTTATCTCTGTCTCGGAAGGAGATGATAGCAGAGCAGAATAGAGATCCTGAAATTATAAAATTAAGGGAACAAGCTTTACAAGGTAGTGAAATTGAGAAGGTGTCAGTAGGATATTACTTGGAAAAAGGAGTGTTGATGAGGAAGTGGAGGTCGCCTACAATTCCTGCAAGTGAGGAATGGAATGTTGTTTATCAGGTGGTTGTTCCTAAAGTTTATCGGAATGAGATTTTGACTTTAGCTCATAGTGTGCCTTTAGGTGGACATCAAGGAGTAAGGAAAACTGTGGACAAGATTTTAAAACATTTTTACTGGCCTGGTTTAAGGAAAGATGTGGCGATGTTTTGTAAGACGTGTCATACTTGTCAAATTGTGGGTAAACCAAATCAGGTTACACCAGTAGCTCCATTACAACCTATTCCAGCATTCGGTGAACCGTTTTCTAAAGTTATTGTAGATTGTGTTGGTCCGTTACCAAAGACAAAAACTGGTTATCAGTATTTGTTGACTATCATGTGTACTTCGTCTAGGTTTCCAGAGGCAGTACCACTTAGGAATATAAAAGCTAAAACTGTGACGAAGGCTCTTATAAAATGCTTTACTTATTTTGGATTGCCTAAGGAAATACAAACTGATGAAGGCAGTAATTTTATGTCTGGATTGTTTCAACAGATAGTTTATAAATTGGGAGCTAAGCAAATCACTTCGTCTGCATACCATCCAGAATCGCAAGGTGCCTTGGAGAGGTTTCATTCTACCCTCAAGAATATGATTAGGACATATTGTGTGGAAAATGAAAGTGACTGGGATGAGAGTATAAACTTACTTTTATTTGCAGTAAGGGAATCGGTACAGGAATCTTTAGGTTTTAGTCAATATGAACTTGTATTTGGGCATAGAGTTAGAGGACCTTCAGCTTTATTGAAGGAACAGTGTATTAGTAAGGAAGTGCATACTAATTTGTTGGACTATGTTTTGAAATTTAAGGACAGGTTACATAAAGCTTGTAGTTTAGCCAAGGAAAATTTAAAGTTGGCTCAGGAGAAAATGAAAACTTGGTATGATAAAGAAGCTAAGATGAGGATGTTTAAGCCTGGAGATAAGGTGTTGGTTCTTTTCCCAGTGCAGACAAATCCTTTACAAGCTAGATTTCATGGTCCTTATGAAATTGTGTCTAGAATCAATGATGTGGATTATGTAATAAAAACTCCAGATCGTAGAAGGTCAACACAACTTTGCCACATAAATATGATTAAACCATATTTTGAGAAACAATTTGATACTGTGACTGTTGTGGTTAGTGAGAATGAGTTTGATTTAACTGGGAACATGATAGATGATTCATCTGACTTTCATTCTAAATCTAACATTGTTTCTGTTAGGTTAACTAATTCGACCATTCTGGAAAATATGGATGAGAAATTAGCACATTTACAGTTAGAGCAGAAACAACAGATGAAGGAATTGATTTTTAAGTATAAGGATTTGTTTCCAGATGTTCCGAGAAGGACTACTATAGCTTCACATGATGTAGATGTTGGAGATGCCAAACCTATTAAACTACATCCATATAGGATGAACATGGAAAAATGTGAACTTGCTGAGAAAGAAATTGAATACATGTTAGAGAATGATATTATTAGACATTCTAACTCGAATTGGAGTTCGCCATGTGTTATGGTCCCAAAACCTGATGGTAGTATTAGGTTTTGTACGGACTATAGGAAGGTGAATGCTGTAACAAAAACAGATGCATATCCAATTCCTAGAGTAGATGATTGTGTAGATAAGGTTGGAAAAGCAAAGTTCCTTACAAAGATTGATTTATTGAAAGGATATTGGTGTGTTCCATTAACGGACAGAGGTAGAGAGATTTCTGCATTTGTAACTCCATCTGGGTTATATGAGTATAATGTTCTTCCATTTGGGATGAAGAATGCCCCAGGTACTTTCCAGAGGATGATTAATTCTGTGATTCAGGGATTGAAAGATACTGATGCTTATATTGATGATTTAGTGACAGGAAATGATACTTGGGAAGCACACATAATTGCGGTGGAGAAATTGTTTGAAAAGCTTTCAAAAGCTAACTTGACTATTAATTTAGCCAAGAGTGAATTTGGACATGCCACTGTGACTTACCTTGGTTATGTTGTAGGTCAAGGTAAGGTAGCTCCTGTTCAGGCAAAAGTTCAGGCAATTTTAGAGATTCCCACTCCGACGGGGAAAAAAACTCTCAGAAGATTTTTGGGAATGGTAGGATATTATCGAAAATTTTGTAAGAATTTTGCTAATGTTGCCCTTCCATTAACTAACCTTTTGCAGAAGAATGTGAAGTTTGTGTGGACAGTGTTTTATCAGGAAGCATTTGAAAAATTGAAAACAATGATATGTCAACAACCTGTGCTTAAGGCACCTGACTTTGAAAAACCTTTTTCATTAGCTGTAGATGCTAGTGATGAAGCTGCGGGAGCAGTATTGATGCAAAGGAATGAGGGTGATGAGGTTGATCATCCGGTAGCTTACTTTTCTAAGAAATTTAATAAGCATCAAAGAAACTATTCAACAATAGAGAAAGAATTGTTATTTTAGCTTTGGAATATTTTGAGGTATATGTTGGTACAACTCAAAAACCACTTATTGTTTACACTGATCATAATCCGTTAGTTTTTCTGAGTAAGATGAAAAACAAAAACAGAAGATTGTTAAATTGGAGTTTGATGTTACAAGAGTACAATATTGTGATAACTCATATTAAAGGTAAAGATAATGTGGTTGCTGATTGTCTATCTCGATGTTGAATGTACAATGTAATTTTTTTTTGGAGTGTTTTTTTTTTAAATTGTAACTCTCCTACTGTATTGTACATTGTGTATGTTATAATTTATACATTTGTTTTTCTTGTAAGTAATTGTTAAAATTTTTGTTCTTGTCAGACCAAAAATGTTTTTTTTTTGGAGGGAGGTGTTACGTACCCGTGACACGTGACAGTGGTACCCTTTTCACGTGACTGTGGTTGAAGTTATACTGGACTTGAGGTAATGGTCTTGTGATGGTGGAGTGATGTCATTTTCCCGCCAGTAGAGGTCATGTGACAGTTGTTTTTTACAGGGTATAAAAGGAAGACCCACCCTGTCAGGTGGGGTAGTTCGTGGCGGGATTTGCCAAGCTGATTTCATGTCCCTGCGTGATTTAATGTGATGACGCAGTTTAGTTGAAAAATGAAGTTTTATATAATGCCTAAAGTTTAAAAGTTCATTGCCAGCGGGTTCTTTGCTGGTGGAGAGTGAAGATAAGAATTTGGAAGATAAAAATCGAGGAGAATCGATTTTCGAATGTGGATTGGTTACGACCTTATTTGATCCTCATTCGGAAGGATTTCGTTGACTGTTCTCGTGTTAATCTCCGCTGGGATAGCGGGCGATTGAGAATAGTGTGGAGAAGCGGTTAGTGCCATTAAACCATTACGTTTTATAAAATTCTTCGTGGGAAAGTTCGACGCCGGGGACAGGACAACGACGTGGAAGAGAATTTAAATCGCCTTAAAAAGTCTCTCCTTTTAAATGGACTGTGAGCTTTTGTAATTTCGGCATACCGCTTTAAAGAACTGTTTTTTTTCCAATACCGCTTTAAGAACTGTTTGAATTGCAACGCTATTAAGAACTGTGAGTCTGCCGCACAGCAGCTGAATTCCTGTTGAGCAGATGTTTGTTTACTTTTGGGGGGTTGGTTTTCAGTGTTTAATAAAAGTGTTATTTGTTATGAAAACCCTTGCCTAACTCATATATATTTATTGTTGCCTGAATACGTAACAATGTAGTGATAGAGGAATGTTGGGAACATGATATAAAGAATTTTTCAGGTTTAGCTGGCTGGGATCTTATCACGCTGGAAAAATGAGATTATCGGATTACCCAATGTGCCCCACTGTTATGTTTTCTGAAACTCTACAGTGCTCTGCCTGTGACTTGTCCCTCGTAGGTCTCACATTTTACTGAACTCTAAGGGTTTTGTTGCGCTTGAGACTCTGTTGGCTCATCAGTATTTGAAGGAAAATTATTATAATGTATTAACCATTGTTGCAGAAGAATCAAACTGAATTTAACGGATGTTGCTATGGCTGCTTTTGATCCTCAGTTACCTACATTGATTCTTCATGCCCTGTTCAACTTCCTCAGATGTATTGAGTAGAGGGTGCCTGAGCTCTCCCCTCTTCAGAATTAAGCCCCTACATCGACACTATCCAAATGCTCCATGAAGCCATCTGCTAGCGGGTCTCCGACGCAACCACACACAGGCACACGAACAGACACACACAACATGCACCCTCATAAAGCCGCAGCCACAACCCTGCAAACCGTTGCGCCATGCTACATTTATCTTATGCGAGACGGTTACCACACGATCAACTTTATCTACGCCTGCTCATACTGTTTGTATGCCTGATGCGAGAACTTAGACACTGGATAGAAGCTTCCTATCAGAAATTTGAAGAGCCCTCCAGATGCTGTGGTTGGAAACATCTGCGAGAATGCGGTCCAAGTCTTCAGGATTCGAGTGCTTAAACATCTATCCTCTCTGGAAAGGAAGCTAAATGCTTCTTCATAATCTATCATGAAGTGAACCAGGATGGCAATCCTCCGTTGTTGGCAGGTAGGGTTAATACCTGACTTGCAAGAGTACATGTGAGTTACATTCCAGCTGGACTTGGTCCTTAAACTGCTGGAGAACAGTGTAGAAAGATCACCACATTAATGTGATTCACCACATTATTTGGAACTATGATGCATTTCTATATATGCGCGGTGGAGAATATGCTGGTGGTTGCGTCACTGTCTGTGATAGAGAGACCAGCGCCCAGGAACGGAAAACAATCGGCGGAATGTGCTGGGCGCAAGTTGTGTAGCTGCGTGTCACTGTGCAAATATGTTTGTACGCGCGTGTGTCCACGTGCGTCTCTGTCTGCACCAATCTGAATGTGTTCATGTGCGTTTCTATCTGTGTCAGTGTGTGTAAGTCGATAGGTCTGCTTAAGTGTAGGTTTGCGCCATTCTGAGTGTGTGTGTGTGTGTGTGTGTGTGTGTGTGCGTGTGTGTGTTTGTGTGTGTGTGAGTGAGTTTGTGTGTGTGTTTGTGTGCGTGTGAGTGTGTGTGTGTTTGTGCGTGTGTGTGCGTGCGTGTGTGTGTGTGAGTTTGTGTGCGTGTGTGTGTGTGTGTGTGTGTGTGTGTGTGTGTGTGTGTGTGTGTGTGTGTGTGTGTCTGTGTGCGTGTGTGCTTATGTGGATGTATGCACAGTTCATTGTTTAGAAGAAAGGTCTGACTGCGTGTGTGGAAGATCCTTAGAATCCTACCCAAGCTTCTGTCAGCTGCCATGTCTCGTTCAGTAAAAGCAGATCAAAAATTGTATATGTTTTTGGTAAATTAAACCTAACTCAGATCCTCATTCTCCCAACAGTGTGTGGAAAATACTTAGAATCAATGGCCAAGGGGGACGATAGTTCAGGGCAAGTTTACGTTCTTTATAAAGGGATACAGCAGTATCATTGTGAAGAGGGACAAACCTAGAGATTATATACTTAATAAACAAGATGAAACAGTGAATTAGAGAAGCCGCGTGCGATACGACCTGGAGCCCGATAGGTCAGTGGAAGTGATGAAATTGCCAATCAAAGAGGAAGGGAGATAAGGCAAGGGTTGTTCTGTGTCGTACGTATAAGGTTCCACAAACTTGACTCACAGGGTAGGCCAATTGTCTCTTCCTGCCCCTGCCCGACTGAACTCCTGTCCTTACACAGCGAATTATTTTTATCCAGCATGGTTCAATCCCTTCCCGTCTACTTGGGCGACACTTCTCATTCTCTCGAACTCTTCAACAACTTAGTCCGTAGCGCTGTTCGTCTCATTTTGACAATGGATGTGCAGAACCCATACATATCTATCCCCTGCCAACAAGGCATTGAAACATTCCACTTCCTTCTCGACATCAAACCCAGCCACTTTCCTTCACTATACTGGGAGACATAGAACACTACCACAACGAAATAGCCCCTTTTGCCCATTTAGTCCGTACCGAACAATTATTCTGCAAAGGGCCATATCTCACAATACCCACAATCGCACAATGTAGAAAATTGGATTCGAAACTGGCTTTTTGGGAGATACCAGAGGGTGGTAGTAGACGGTTGCCTCTCTGGACAGGCCTCTGACTAGTGGAGTTCGCTGGACTCGGTGGTGGGTCCCTTGTTTTCAGCTACATCAGTAAAGTGGATAATACTTTGTTTCAGTGGAGAAGCAAAGATGTTTTTGACACTTTGGTCTTCATAAACCAAACAATTCGAATCCATTGAACATTTTTAACCAATCTCCCATGCGAGACTTTGTCAATGGCCTTGCTGAATTACCTGTAAAATACATGCACTACCCTTCCTTCATCAAATGTCCCGTTAACTGCTTCAAAACGTTGCAGAAGATCGATTATAAACGATGCCACGCACAAAGCTATGTTGACTATCTAATCGGTTCCTAGCTATCTATATGCTTAAATTTCCGGTTCCTTGAAATACCTACCACTAACTTTCCCACCTGTTATTGGTGTGCAGGTGTCGCAGGGGGTTAAAGACTCCGACAGCTCATCAGAACTATCACTGAAACAGCAATGATTAATTTCTCCACATCTGTGTGTGCCGGTAATTCTGAGCCCCCCACCTGGGACATGCATGACTGACGAGTGAAGACCCAGTGGAAGCTCAATGAGCAAAACCGTGAAAACCGCAGCAGCAAGAGCAAAATCGATTTCAGCAGGGAACAGAGTAAGAGGACCTGTATTATTTCCCAAAGCAGTAACGAACAGTCAGTAACTGATTTGCCGTAGGACTGGAAACGCCTCCTCTCTAATCTGTATCAGTTCTGTTACTACTGATGTCCCTCATTTCTATAGATTCTGTACCGGTTTGTAGAGTATCTACAAATTTAAAAATAAAATAAAATCTCTTTGATATCGCTCCCTCTCTTGAGGTTCCATGCATACACGATCATTTGGATCTTCAGGAGTACCAATTTCCTCTCTTTCTATTCTTTTCTGACCTACTATCTCTGTATAAACTCTTTGGGTTCTCTCTCAACTTATTTTCCAGAGCAACCTCATGCCTTCATTCAGCCGTCCTGGTATCCTTCTTCTGTGTTCTTTCAATTATTATGCTCCTCATCCCGCATTTGTTCCTCCCTGCCGACGTCTGATATCTACGACTTTGCTCTCTGAAGCAGGGCCTCAAAATATCTCGTAAACGAAGATTCCTGAACCTATTATCCTCGCCGTTTATTCCAAGAAGCTTCGCTTTTGTACGGCTCCCACTTAGCTTTACCAGAAGACTGCAGTCTCAATCCACGCTTGCGAGATCCTGCTTTTATACCATCAAAATCGGCCATTTTCCTGTTGAGAATCCCTCAACCTCAAACTGCGAACCAAGCCTATCTTTTTCATATTTACTGTGAAAGTAATGGCATTATGTTCATTAGATGAAAAGTCTTTCCCTTCCCACCTGCCTGGTCTCATTCTTCGCACAATCCTGAATATATTTCACAAACTCTATCTCATCTAGTTCTGTTACAATATGGGAGTCCAGGTCAATATGTGAAACGTTAAAATTACCTACTGTGACAACGTTTCAACTGTCTCCGATCTCTCTGAAAATGTGTTTCTCTAAAAGCTTCGGACTGTTAGATGTTCTGTACTATCGCCCAGGTAAAGTGGTCATACAATTCTTATTCCTGAGTTCCATCCATAACTCCTCACCAGACGAGTTCTCTAATCTGTCCAAACTGAGCACTATTGTGACACTTTCCCTGACTAGCGAAGACACCGCTCCTACTCCTTTAATTATCACCGCTCTGTCGCGTCCAAAAGAACGGAATCCCAGAATACTGTGCTGCTGGTTGTGCCCCTCCTGCAACTAAGTCTCACTAATGGCTGCAATATCTTAATTCCAAGTGTTGATCCATTGCCTGAGCTCATCTGCCTTTCGCATGATGCTTCTTGCATTGGAGATCAAAAGTAATCTGCAAAACCCTGAGGCAGTTATATATGAAGCTAATGTGTCAAAACGTTTGCAAAGTACTAGAGAATATTGCATTGCACTATAATGCTGCCGCAAAGGGGGGAAATCATAACATACGTAAGTGATGATAAACCTTATTTTGAAATTGGTTTCTATTCTGGAATACGTGGGAAGTGGCATGGAGAGGGGAATCATGATTGGGAAAGGGTGGAAGGGACTGGAGGAAGCAGAAAGCACCAGAGAGTCACTCTGTAATGATCAACACACCAATTATTTGGAATAAAATGATCTTACCTGGTGTTTCAGAGCTGGGTGTGTATGCAATCCCTCCACCCCGTACCTGGTACTTCTCATCTACCACTTGTCCCATATAATACTGGTGGCGCTTCACTCTCGCCATGTCCAACATAATTTGCTTCCGGCTGATTTATCAAATCGCTTTCCTCTCCACGTTCACAAATGCAGTTCTGTGCAAAAGTCTTTGGCACCCTCGCTATATAAGATGTGCCGAAGAGTTTATCCGAATAGTGGTGTTGTGAATAGCATAAAAGACTGTCTGTCGGTACAGTGGAATACAGTGGAATTTGGATCAGTTATAGATACAAGACCCTCCTCTGTCAGGAATCCACGGGGATTTATAAAGCATCAACTTTATAGCCTTCTAAATTCTGATCCTCTTGAAATGATCCTCTCGCATTTGCCTTCCACACCACTGATTCAACCTAAAATTAACATTCAGGAAATCCTGCACGAGGACTTCCATGTCCCTTTGCACCTGTGATTTTGTGTTTTGACTTAATTTAGAGAATAGTCGACCCTTTCATTTCTTCTAATAAAGTGCATGGCCTTGCATTTCCGACATTGTATTCCATCTGCCAGTGCTTTGCCCATTCTCCTGTCTTCTGTCTAAATCCTTCAGCCTCTCAAGTTCGACAAATGTACCTGCTCCTCTACCTATCTTCCTATGTTCCGCAAACATTTCCACAAAACCATCAATTCCATCTACCAAATCATTGACATATAACGTAAAACGAATCGGTCCTAACACAGAATTCATTGGAACAACACTCGTCACTGGCAGCTAACCAGAAGAGGTTCCCTTTACTCCCAGATTTGCCTCCAGCCAATCAGCCAATTTGGCCATTTGTCACTACTTAAGCGTTGGGATTACTATTTAAGGTTTTAATCCAGTTTATAAAAGGTACTCTTAACCCGTATGTTTACAATACCTTACATAAAAAATCCCATTCCAATCTATCAAATGTTTTTTTTTGCCTTCAATGCTACAACCGCACTCATTTGCTCCCTCTATTGTGCCAAATGAATTATACTATGTATTGTCTATTTTAATAAATCCTGTTTGATCCAAATGTATTAATTTTGGTAAATATTTAGATAAATTACTAGATAGAATTTTTGCTATTAAATTTATAGTCCGTATTCAAGAAAGAAATAGGCCTATATGATGCTGGTTTTAAAGGATTTCTATCTCTTTTGGCAATGCTATTAAAATCGCTGTCGAAAAAGATTCTGGAAGTTTCTGTGTTCTTTCCGCTTGACATATTCACTCCATAAAAGGGGAAATTAATACATCTTTAAACGTTTTGTGAAATTCAGGCAGAAAACAATCCTGTCCTGAAGATTTATTACTCTGAAGTGATCCTAAAGTTTCTTCATCCTCTTTTAATATAAAAGGCCTATCTAATCCTTTCTGTTCTTCAGAATTCAATTTTAAGAGAGTTATTTGTGATAAAAATCTTTCTATCTCATCAACATCATTTTGTGATTCCGATTGATATAATTCAGAGTGAAAACTTTTGAAGGGATTATTAATTTCTAAAGGTATATTAGTAATTTTATTTGCACTTGTTCTAATTGCATTTATCGTTTGGGAAGCCTGTTCTGTTTTCAACTACCAGGCAAGAATCTTGTGTGATCTTTCACTTAATTCGTAATACCTCTGTTTAGATCTCATAATTGTTTTTTTTCTGTTCGGTGTTCTTGAAGCGTATTATATTATAGCTTCTTATTGACAAGTTGTCTTCGTTTTTCTTCTGTCAAATACCTTTTTAAGACTGCTTCATTCACCTTTCCAAAATTCCCTGTGAGATTTTCCTGCAAGTACACCGTCATTGTACATTACCGCTTTCTTTCCTTGGTGGTATAATATTTTTTAGAGTTCCCTGTTATCCATTTAACCCGTACGGTCAATGAACCTTTTGGTCCAAAGACAAACAAAGACAAACCCAGTGAGAAACAATTACTTTCATGCGAACAATGATCGGATTAACCCATAAATACGTGGAGGTCAAGGACGGTATCCTTAGGCCTGAATGCGACAATTTAAAATGAATGAATGCTGCGGATGTCTGTTCATTGGGTACTGTATATATTGTTGAGCTACATTCTCTATTGTGTTAGAGTTTGTAGTTGAGCAGAGAGGATTGCAGAGTGCATTGAACATTTCAGTAACATGTGAACGGTATTTTAAATATTTTGCTTCAGTAGGCAGTCTTGTTCTTAAAATCAATCATGGGGTATAGGTATAGAAATGTGAGTTACATACGTCATGACGCGACCACACGATATGTGTGCGCATCGTTTAAAATAAATACACAATTAGACTTATTTTCAGAATGCCGTATTTTCTTTTGAATGAATTTAATGTTTTTAAGCTACAAAACATAACATCCCTCAGAAACACGAGTTCCCAAATTAGAATCTGCAGAATCCTTGGGTAATGGTAGGGTTCCACGGCATTGACGATGTTACGAACCCCTGTTCTAAACTTTTTTTTAGCGTTCTACCTGTCCAAATATCCCTCAGCATTGGTTATGTATCTGCCTTAACCGGTTTCCCTGGCAGCCCGTTCCATATAAAGACCACCATCGGGGTGAAACTTTAGTCCCTCAGATCCGCTTTCGATTTTCCCCTCACATCGTAAACCTGTGCCACCTAGGTTTCGACTGCATTACGCAGGGGCTATGATAATTACCGTCCGGCTCATCTGTATTCCCTCACGTTCTGGGGTCTGGCGCTGTGTGGCAGGAGTTGGGATGTTATGTTGCAGTTGTATAAGATGTTGGTGAACGCGCACCTGGTGTGCTGTCTACAGTTTTGATCACACTGTGATGGGAAGGACGTCCTCAAGCTACAGAATATTGAGGAGGATATTGCCTGGACTCGAGTGGATGATATCTTGGGAGGTATCTTGGGCATAAGGGATGTAGTTCTTTTGAGGAATTTTCGCAAAGTTCAAAGAGCTTACACATACGTTAATACACATGTCACAAAATACTGCTTTCAGAGTCATTTCCCTGCGAAATTTCGTAATCGATTCTAAGCAAGGCAACGGAGCCAATGTAAAGCTACACAAAGATATACTAATAACCAATGTGCAAAAGCTGTCCAATTGAACAAACACGAACATAAAACCAAAATAGTAATAAATATATTTGAAAACATGAATTGGTGTTCTTAAAAGTAAGTGAGTCAATAGGTGTCTTTGAGTGGTGAATAAGCTCATATTGGGCAGAGATAATGATGAATGTACATATTATTATCTCCGCAATCGCACAGGAATTAATTCCGTAGTCATATGCCACTTTAATTAATTATTTCTGCCGACACAATGCCGATATCCTTTCGCTTCTTGCACATCACTTTCAAAGTAACATTTTTTTCCCTGTTATAATTGCCTGCACCATTATCATAACACGTGCACTCTTGGCAACCCATCGCTCTCAGTGCAAAAGGAAACTCAGCTTAAGTCCATCCCCTCGGGCATGAGGCATTTCCATAATACCGGGGAAAAAAACACAGTATTGGCCGTTTACTCTATCTATGCCCCTCATAAGATTATGAATTTCGCACATATCTCCACTCATCTACCGCCATTCCACAGAAATCAACACACGTTTGTCCATCAAGCGCCGTTTATATAAGTAACATCCTGGTGAAATTCTGCACCTTCTGTAATACAGCAACACCCATTCTATAATCGCATGCTGAATGCAATTATCTGGATAATGTCTAAGTAGAATTTTATTCCGCAGGAGCATAACTTCCCGAGTCTTGAAATAAATTTCTCAACTGGGAAAGACCAGCATGTGATGTGTTTTTTTTTCACCACCGTCAACATTTGGAACCACAATCAAGGAGCTATAGACTTGGACCCTCTGCTCAGCGCCACTGTTAAGGGCCTTGATATTTACACGAGCTTGCCTCTACACATTTGATCTCCCAAAGTGTAACACTTTCTAATCGATCCAGGTTAAACTCCACTTGTCATTTCTCCGTCGATAGCTACAAAGAGTTTAGAGTGTATGCGCATCAGCAGCAATTGTACACACAAAGTCATTTACATATATATTGTATAGGTCTCCACTTGATCACCAATCACTCCCTCCGTGTACTGAAGGGCTCAGAGTGAAACTTGAAACCTCCTCCACATGCTATAGAAACTCTGGTTAGTGCTAGAAGACTGCAGAGGATTTTCCCCAGGATTGGGTGGATGGGGCTGGGGGGTGGCTTGACTAATGCGGTGAGACAGGACTGTGTTGTCATACAGTGTTGATCTACAAAGGGATCTTCCGATCCCAGTTTATAACTCGCTGAAAGAGGCTGACAAGAGTGATGTGTTAGTAAAGGTGGAGTAGCCATGCTTGCCTAATATAGTCTAGGCAGGGTCAGGCAGTTATTTTGCAGTTTTATAAATCTCTAGATTAACCGCATCTGGAGAATTATATTTACTTATCGGGGAAACAAAGTGCAGGTTTTGAATGGTGAGTAGTAGAGATTTTCCAGGATTCTGTTTGGATAGGGAGAGATTCGACAATGCAGGGACATTTTTCTCAGAGCTGCGGAGGCCGCGGGAGGCTTGGCAGAAGTATGTAGGGATATGAGAGGCACGGATATGACAGCCGGTCATTCTCCCCTAAGAAGGAAATGTGTAATAACAGAGGGCGCGCATTTAAAGCTAAAGGACGTCATTAGACCTTTGGACAATTTATGTAATTTAGTGTAATATTATATCTTTTCCCGACACTGCTGCTGTATAACGTCAACAATATGAGACAATAATGTTAAACCTGACTCTGAATGTTTAACAGGAATGAGTGCTGCATACAAAAAGTGGTGGGTGTCTGGAAAGAAAGCCAGGGGTTGGTGGTGGAGACAGATACACTAGAGTCTATTAGATACCATATGAATCTGTGGAGGAAGGTACAGCCGTTCCGCTTGGACTTGTCCGTGGGAACGCCGACGCCGGCTGGTAACAACAGCAGCAACTCGCTGAACTTTGCTTCTTTTAATGAATGGTGAAAATAGAAGAGAAGGTACTGAGCACGGATCAAATTTCCATCCCGCATATCGTAATTCAGTTCCACCTCTGCCTCCTGCTGTCACTAACATCTGTGCCTGTCAGTTTTAAGATAACTCACGTGCTGATTAGAGAACGTGAACGTCAGTCATGGACAGTGGCGGGAGGGTGATTCAGAAGCAGCGACCTGAACTTTCCCCAGAAAACAAACACCATTTATATTGTCACCGCCCTATTCCATCACATTAGCCAATCATTCAGGTGAAAAATGAAAACTGTGGATTAGCCATCCAGAACCAGACTAACGCCGCGTTCCTAAATCAACTTTGGACTGGACTGTGAAGGTACTGTGTGTCAACTGGAACAGATGGACATCTCCAAAGATCACTTGGTGGGCAACATTCTGGAGTAGTTCTTCGCCTGTTGTCTGGCGGGCCAAAGAGGTACCGAGTCGCTACGTCACTTCTTTGGACTCCACCACCACACACACACACACACACACACACACACACACACACACACACACACACACACACACACACACACACACACGCACACACACACACACACACACACACACACACTCACCCTAAAGTCCCAGAGCTGGCGTGGGAAGGGACAGTTCTGCTGGGAATAACAACTGGGAGTTCAGCTGGTGAATGTGCGCAGTCGGAGCCCTGACTGGATACATTACGTCCGACTGCAGGGTGTGCTCAAAACGCGGCTTTATTGATGAACTGAAGCACCGAGGTGAACGGATATTTCACCGCGCTGATCAGCTGCTTGCTGAATTTCGACTGAGTCACCACGTAGATAAATGTGTTCGTGCAGCAGCTGACGTTCCTCAGCAAAACGCCGACAAGATCGTTGAGGAGGAATCCTTTTCCCGTGACCTGATAATATAAGATATTTACAACGTATGTCATCCACAGGAGGATGAAGCTGCCGGAGAGGGTGAAGAGTAAAACCACAGACCTCCTCCTGCTCTCCATCTCCGGGTCACTGTGCTTCTCCCCCTTGCTCTGACCCTTCAGCCCCTTACGGACCCGACTGGCCACTAAAATGTGCCTGACTGTCAGAGCGTTGAGCAGCAGGATCGCAGCGAAAGGGAGGAACGGTGTTAAAATCGTGTCGAGCCAATCATACCCTATCCACCAAGCGTCAGTGAAATAACTGTTTTTGGTTCTACAGAACCACGGTACGTTGTCGATTACCTCTCTGGCTTCGGTCGTGAAGTAACTCGGAACATTTTTCAGACAGAACAGTACGCCGGTTGTTGTTAAAACCACAGCCGCAGTTTTCCCGGTGCAATATTTTGTTTTCAGCTTCTGGCAGCAAATGGCGACGAACCGATCAAAGGTGAAAGTGACGGTGAACCAGACAGAACAGTCTGTGGCTGTGAACGTCAGTACATTATTAACACGGCATGCAGGTGTGAGGTCCAGAAAATTCAACGGGAAGTAATACCAATTGATTCGATTCAAAATAACCTGGATGACAACGGTCAATAGATCCGCCGCTGCCATGGCGACCAGGTAGCGAGTGGTGCAGGTAGAGAGGCCGCACTGTTCACGGGACAGAATCGCTATCGCCACTAAATTCACTGGAGAGAGAGGGGTGGAAGGGTAGAGAGAGTGGGTGTGGGACAGAGAGAGAGAGAGGGAGGGAGTGGAGAGGAAGAGAGTGGGGGAGTGGAAGAGAGGACGAGAGGAGTAGGAGGGAGAGGGAGAAAGGGGAGAAGGGGAGAGGAAAGGAGTGGGGTAGGGGTCGGGGAGAGATGGAGAGTAAAGGGGAGTGGGGGACAGAGAGCGAGAGGGACAGGCGGGAGGAGAGGGAAGGAAAGAACAGACACTGGACATTACTGAACACATTCTCCGGGAATTAACACGCAATTCGATTTTCTCTAAATATCAGGAGTGCTAGAGACTGTGAACGCTGCTAATCTAACATCAGACACGGGTCTCATTGTCTCTGACTTTCCTTGTTCAGTGTGGAGATAAGACGATCTGTGGGCACTCGTAGGCGATCAAAATGAGCTCCATGGACAACAGCGATCGGTGCCCATCCCGATCCCAATCGCTGATGGGACCGGTTTCACTGATTTAACCGTGACTGACCAGTACTCCGGAAACTCAACATCTGATGGGGCCGAGAAGGGATACAGAGGGGAGCAACACACACAAAATACTGGAGGAACTCAGCAAGTCAAGCAGCATTCAAGGAATTGAACAAGCTCTCTTTTCGGTCGATACATTTATTCCGGATGAAACGGTGCCCCCATTTACGACGGGTTTCGGAGGGAAAGCACGAACTTCATCAGAAGAGTCAGCGTGACTCACTTAATGGATTCGTTGTACAACGCAGTTCAATTCAATAACACACGTCAGCAGATCCATGGACACTGGTTTTGGCGATCAGACACCATTATTATCCAACAGGCAGTGGGATCAGACTGTGACTGACTGCACAGGGAGATGTGAAACACGGGGCCAGGAGTTAACTTTGATCAATAACTTAGAAACAGTGAACTTGACAAATCACTCCCAGTCACACATTTCCGGGAGCCGCCTGTCCGCAGCAGTGCTACAACTCTGAGCAAAAGGCCATTAAATCCCTCCCAATTATCCTTCCCCGGACAGCAGCCTGTTAAAAACCCTGGAACAGATCTAGGCAAGATCCCAACAATACACTCCGAGACACACTTCCACAGACAGCCTCTTTTCCCAGCAGTGTTACAAATATGGACAAGGTCCCATTAAAACCATTACATTAAAACACCGTCAAAGTGATCTGGGTGTTACCAATACTGGGACGAACTTGGACAAGATAACATTAAAGGCAAGAACAATGTTCAAGACGATACCCTGAGTTAGTGGAGAGTCAGGGATTTAGTTCAGATTGTCAGTAAATATAAAATAATTAGGATGCTGAATTGGCAGGATCGATATCATCGACGGATATTTGTGCAAAGGTCATCAAGTTGGAAGCTTGTCGATTAATCATAAACAGGTTCACACAAGTTTACACACGGAAATACCAGACGTGAATTGCTCTGCTCACTCACCTGGAACCCCAATGACAGCAATGAACACGTACAATATTTTCTCCACACTGTAATACCTAGACAAAGCTGCAGACATTTTCTCTGCTCGGTGGTCCCTCTCCCCAACCCCTCCGTGCTACAAGCGTTCTCTCGGAATGAAATGTTCAGGCATCATCTGCCTGTGGTTCTTTGTTTTTATACCATTTTGCGATTCCACAGGGACACCGTTCAACAGAATTAAAAGTATACATTTGTCAATGATTTACAAACCGATTACGTCAGACAAGTTTAATCCATGCGGTGACAGACAGGGATTAATTTAGCGAATTCATTGTGAAACTGCAAGCAGTGAAAATTGTGGTGGTACTGAGGCGTGTAAATTGGGAGTGACATTCCATCAACAACGTGAACAATATTTCAAACACCATCAGACCCCTCTCCCCAAATCATGTCGTGTGAATGCGAGTTTTGTCCAGCAGTTGAGGGGATCCATCTAGAGGAAAATGGCAGAATCACTCTGATTCACCACCAACTGTGAACGCAGTCCATCTCACCGTCAACTTACCTCTCTCTCCAACCAACCAGTAATCATCCTCAACTTATTTTTGTCGAGTATGCCAATCTATGTCTTGATAAAAAAATGTTTACGTTCATTACCTTTGACAAAAATCTATGCTCTGAGAAAAGAAACTTTGATGCCTTCTACTTTTCTTACATCTACATAGACCAAGGAAATATAAAGCAGAAAGAGACCATTCGGCCCGCCGTGCCTTTGCCAACCAATGCACCACAGTAAACGGATCTTACCTGCCAACACATGGCCCGGCTCATTACATTACCAGCCTGACCATGTGTCAGTCTTCACCACAGTAACCTTGAGCATCTGGAATATATGTTCTCACAGGATTTTAGACCACTTGGGGATTAGTTTGCACCAAAACAGGTGTTTAAACCTTCAGAAATGTCTTATCAATTAAATGTGTTTCCAATGTTAATATGTCCTTCAAACTAACCGTTTGTCAGACACAATATGTAACCATAGAACATTACAGAACAGAAACAAGCCTTTTGAATCTTCTTGGCTGTGCCAAACCATTTTTCTGCCTAGACCTACTGACCTACACCAGGCCCATATCCCTCCATACACCTCTCATCCATTTTTTGGATCATCAGATTTGCTGATCCAATTGTTCACATTATCATCCAGATCATTGATATAGATGACAAATAACAATGGAACCAGCACTGATCCCTGTGGCACACCAACTACAACCAAACAACTAAATATGTCGGGGATGGGGTAAGCAGGGGAAGAGGGGCATTAACGGAAGTTAGAGCATAATGTTCATGCCATCAGGTTGCAGGCTCCGCAGCCGGTATATAAGGTGTTGTTCCTCCCATGTCATCAGGTTGGAGGCTACCCAGCCGGTATATAAGGTGTTGTTCCTCCCATGTCATCAGGTTGGAGGCTACCCAGCCGGTATATAAGGTGTTGTTCCTCCCATGTCATCAGGTTGGAGGCTACCCAGCCGGTATATAAGGTGTTGTTCCTCCCATGTCATCAAGTTGGAGGCTACCCAGCCGGTATATAAGGTGTTGTTCCTCCCATGTCATCAGGTTGGAGGCTACCCAGCCGGTATATAAGGTGTTGTTCCTCCCATGTCATCAGGTTGGAGGCTACCCAGCCGGTATATCAGGTGTTGTTCCTCCCCTGCTTACCCCATCCCTGACATATTTTGTTGTTTGTTTATTTATTCTCTGTCTCTGCCCATCACTCTGCCTGTTCTCCATGTCCCGCGGGTGCTCCCCCCCCAACATCCCCTTTCTTTCTCCCGGGGTAAAAAAAAAGTTGCAAGACTGCACAGGCGCGTGACGTCCGACAAAAGAGCGGGAAAAGTTTAAAAAGAAGACCGCCATATCCAGAGGGCAGCAGAGGGATAGGACTTTGGCTCAACGGGCTTAGGCTGAAACGGATCGAGTCGAGATAGGTTTAACTGTGTTAATTGTGGAAAGAAAGAATGTGTGTGAGGCCCGTGTTCTGTTCTCGGTGTCAGATGTGGATTGACATAGAGTCTCCCAGACCGCCGGACGGCCATGTCTCCACCCGGTGTGTCGAGCTGTAGCTCCTAAGGGACCGCGTAAAGGAAATGGACTGCAGCTCGATGACCTTCGTCTGCTCAGTGAGACCGAACAGGTGATAGATAGGAGTTATAGGCAAGTGGTCACACCAGGGCCACAGGAGACAGACAAGTGGGTAACAGTCAGGAGAGCGAAGGGGAAGAGTCAGGTACTAGAGAGTACCCTGTGGCTGTCCTCCGGAAAAATAAGTACATTTGCTTGAGCACCATTGCGGGGGGTGGGGGTGGGAAGTGTCAGCCTACCTGGGGTAAGCAACAGTAGCCGTCCCGCTACGTAGAGTCCGGCCCTTTGCTTCAGAAAGATAGATAGAGGAAGAGAAAAGCAGTAATGATAGGGGACTCTATAGTTAGGGGGTCAGACAGGCAATTCTGTGGATGCAGGAAAGAAGCTCCGATGGTAGTTTGCGTCCCAGATGCCAGGGTCTGGGATGTTTCCGATCCAGAGGTCGTGGTACGTATTGGTACCAGTGACGTAGGTAGGAAAAGGGAAGGGGTCCTGAAAACAGACTACAGGGAGTTAGGAATAAAGTTGAGAATCAGAACCGCAAAGGCAGTAATCTCGGGATTACTGCCTGTGCCACGTGACAGTGAGGATAGGAATAGAAGGAGGTGGAGGATAAATGCGTGGCTGAGGGATAGGAGGTGGGAGCAGGGATTCATATTTTTGGATTACTGGGGCCTCTTTTGGAGCAAGTGTGAACTGTACAAAAAGAACGGGTTGAATTTGAATCCCAGAGGGACCAATATCCTGGCGGGGAAGTTTGTTAAGGCTACTGGGAAGAATTTAAACTGGAATTGTTGGGGGGTCGGAGCCGAACTGTAGAGACTGTGGAAAATGTGGATGGTTCACAAACAGATAAAGGTTGGTGACAGTATGTGATGGAGGATAGGCAGGTGATAAAGAAGGGACGCGCTCAGACGGAGGGTTTGAGATGTATCTGCTTCAACACAAGGCGCATTGTGAACAAAGCGGATGAGCTTCGACCGTGGATCAGTACATGGAACTATGACGTGGTGGCGTTTACAGAGACTTGGATGGTTCAGGGACAGGATTGGTTACCTCAAGTTACGGGTTTTAGATATTTCAGAAAGGACGGGGAGGGACTAAAAAGAGGTGGGTGCGTGGCACTGTTAAACATAGAACATAGATCATAGAATAATACAGTATATTACAGGCCTTTTGGCCCACAATGTTGTGCCGTCCTTCAAACCCTGCCTCCCATATAACCACCCAACTTAAATTCCTCCATATACCTGTCTAGTAGTCTCTTAAACTTCACTAGTGTTTCTGCCTCCAACTCTGACTCAGGCAGTGCATTCCACGCACCAACCACTCTCTGAGAGAAAAACCTTGCTCTTATATCCCCCCTCATCTTCCCTCCCCTTACCTTAAAGTCATGTCCTCTTGTACTGAGCAGTGGTGCCCTGGGGAAGAGGCGCTGGCTGTCCACTTTGTCTATTCCTCGTAATATCTTTTACGCCTCTATCATGTCTCCTCTCATCGTCCTTCTTTCCAGAGAGTAAAGCCCTAGCTCCCTTAATCCCTGATCATAATCCATACTCTCTAAACCAGGCAGTATCCTGGTAAATGTCCTCTGTACCATTTCCAATGCTTCCGCATCCTTCCTATAGTGAGGTGACCAGAACTGGACAGAGTACTCCAAGTGTGCCCTAACTAGAGTTTTATAGAGCTGCAACATTACATCGCATCTCTTAAACTCTATCCCTCCACTTATAAAAGCTAACACCCCATAAGCTTTCTTAACTAACCTATCTGCCTGTGAGGCAACTTTCAGAGATCTGTGGACACACTGCCATGTATCCTGCCATTTACTTTGTACTCTGCCTTGGAGTTTGTCCTTCCAAAATGTACCACCTCACAGTTCTCCGGGTTGAACTCCATCTGCCATTTCTCAGCCCACTTATGCATCCTATCAATATCTCTCTGCAATCTTCGACAATCCTCTACACTATCTACAACACCACCAACCTTTCTGTCGTCTCCAAACTTGCCAACCCACCCTTTTACACAAACATCCAATTCGTTAATAAAAATCACCAAAAATAGAGGTTCCAAAGCAGATCCTTGTGGGACACTATTAGTCACAACCCTCCAATCTGAATGTACTCCCTCCACACGACCCACTGCCTACTACAGGCAAGCCAATTCTGAATCCACCTGGCCAAACCTCCCTGGATTCTATGCCTTCTGACTTTCTGAATAAGCCTACCGTGTGGAACCTTTTCAAATGCCTACTAAAATCCATGTAGATCACATCTTCTGCATTACCCTCATCTATATGCCTGGTCAACTACTGAAAGAACACTATCAGGCTTGTTAAGCACGATCTGCCCTTCACAAAGCCATGCTGACCGTCCCTGATCCGAACATGATTCTCTAAATGCCTATAGATCCAATCTCTACGAATCTTTTCCAACAGCTTTCGCACCACAGACGTAAGGCTCACTGGTCTATAATTACCCGGACTATCCCTACTACCTTTTTTCAACAAGGGGACAACATTCGCCTCCATCCAATCCTCCGGTACCATTTCCGTGGACAACAAGGGCATAAAAATCCTAGCCGGAGATTCAGCAATCTCTTCCTTTGCCTCGGGGAGCAGCCTGGGGAATATTCCGTCAGGCCCTGGGGACTTATCCATCCTAATGTATTTTAACAATTCCAACACCTCCTCTCCCTTAATATCAACATGCTCCAGAACATCAGCCTCACTCATATTGTCCTCACCATCATCAAGTTCTCTCTCATTGTTGAATACCGAAGAGAAGTATTCATTGAGGACCTCGCTCACTTCCACAGCCTCCAGGCACATCTTCCCAGTTTTATCTCTATTTGGTCCTACCTTCACTCCTGTCATCCTTTTGTTCTTCTCATAATTGAAGAATGCATTGGGGTTTTCCTTTACCCTACTCGCCAGGGCCTTATGCCCCCTTCTTGCTCTTCTTAGTCCCTTCTTAAGCTCCTTTCTTGCTACCCTATAACCTCAATAGACCCATTGATCTTTGCTTCCCAAACCTCATGTATACTGCCTTCTTCCACCTGACTAGATTTTCCACTTCACCTGTCACCCATGCTTCTTTCACCCTACCATTCTTTATCTTCCTCACCGGGACAAATTTATCCCTAACATCCTGCAAGAGATCCTTAAACATCGACCACATGTCCATAGTACACTTCCCTGCAAAAGCATCATCCCAAATCACACCCCAAGTTCTAGTCTTATAGCCTCATAATTTGCCCTTCCCCAATTAAAAATGTTCCTGTCCTCTCTGATTCTATCCTTTTCCATGATAATGCTAAACTTCATGGAGCGGTAATCACCGTCCCCCAGATGCTCACCAACTGACAGATCCGTGACCTGACCTGGTTCGTTACTAATGCTAGATCTAGTATGGCATTCCCCCTCGTCGCCCTGTCAACATACTGTGACAGGAATTCATCCTGGACACACTTAACAAACTCTGCCCCATCTAAATCCCTGGAACTAATCAAGTGCCAATCAATATTAGGGAAGTTAAAGTCACCCATGATAACAACCCAGTTATTTTCGCACCTTTTCAAAATCTGCCTCCCAATCTGCTCCTCGGTATCCCTGCTGCTACCAGGGGGCCTATAGAATACCCCCAATAGAGTAACTGATCCCTTCCTGTTCCTGACTTCCACCCATACTCTCAAAAGAGTATCCTGCTACATTGCGCACCCTTTCTTCAGCGGTAATACTACCCCTGACCAGTAATGCCACCCCTGCTCCCCTTTTCCCCCCTGTCTATCCCTTTTAAAACACTGAAATCTACATCAGAGATAGTGTCACGGCTGCGGAAAAGGTGGACGTCATGGAGGGATTGTCTACGGAGATTCTGTCGGTCGAGGTTAGAAACATGAAGGGGTCACTAGCTCTACTGGTTGTTTTTTTATAGGCAGCCCACTAGTAACCGGGATATCGATGAGCGGATAGGGAAACACATACTGGAAAGGTGTAATATTTACAGAATTGTGGTGGTGACAGATTTTAATTTCCCAAATATCGATTGGCACCTCCCTAGATCAAGGGGTTTAGATAGGGTGGACTTTGTTAGATGTGTTCAGGAGGGTATCTTGACTAAGCTGTTCCACCGTGAACACGATCTGTGATGAGTTAACATGGTGCTTCCAGATCAGGTCATGCATAGCACATTCCTCCGCCGCACCGCTCAGGTATATTTCTGGGGTACAGTGGCTAGCGACCCTTGTGCCTGTTTTGTGTTCTATCGCTGAACAGCAGTCAACTATCTATTTGGCCTATCAGAGTTCTATTTGGGAACTAGTTGACTTGATCAGCATTTCTGTTCTGGCAACTGTTCACAAATGCAATTAATAATTTAAAAAAATGTAGATACTCCTCCAAGAGGAGAGCCTGTACTTGATTTGGTATTGGGAATAATCCTGGTCAGGTATCAGATCTCTCAATGGGAGAGCATTTTGGAGATAGTGATCATAATTCTCTAAACTTTGCAATAGCACTGGAGAGAGATAGCAACAAACACGTTAGAAAAGCGTTTAATTGGAGTAAAGCGAATGATAAGGCTATCAGGCAGGAACTTGGAACGTTAAATTGGGAACAGATGTTCTCAAGTAAAGGTACGGTGGGAAAGTGTGCATGGAACCGGAGGAAATAACAGAGGTAATTAATGAATATTTTACTTCAGTTTTCACTATAGAAAATGATCTTCGTGATTGTAGTGATATCTTACAGCAGACTGAAAAGCTTCAGCATGTAGATATTAAGAAAGAGGAAGTGCTGGAAATTTTGGAAGGCATTAAGTTGGATAAGTCTCCGAAGCCGGACGAAATGTACCCCAGGCTACTGTGGGAGGCGAAGTAGGAGATAGCTGAGACTCTGCCGATAATCTTTGTATCATCAGTAGGGACGGGAGGGGTTCCGGTGGATTGTAGGGTTGTAAATGTTTTTTCTTTATTCAAGAAAGGGAGTAGAGATAAGTGTCAGAGGGCTCTCGGAAATTACAACGGTGTACAAGGAGGGTACGAAGGAGCACAGGAATTAAATTAGGATAGCTGGAAGGGGGTATGGAAAGCATTGGCGGTCAGGATCTCGGAAGCCCTAAGGCATTCTACAAGTAAGTAAGTAGTGTACGAATAGGACCAATTAGGTGTGATAGTGGCATCGTGTGCATGGAGTCCGAGCAGGAAGCGGTGGTACTTAATGAATACTTTACTTCAGTATTCACCAGAGAAAATTATTCTGGCAATAGTGAGGATAACTTAATGCAGACTAAAACGGTTGACGTATAGACATTAAAGAAGAGGATATACTGGTGCTTCTGAAAGTTATTAAGTTAGCTAAGTTGCAGGACCGGGCGATATATATCCCAGAGTACTCTGAGAAGCGAGGGAGGAGATTGTTCAACCTCTGGCGATGATTTTTGCATCAGCAATAGGGACGAGACAAAAACTCTGTTTAGACCATATCCGGAGTATTTATCTGAGGGTTCTGTCGTACATAACGAGACAACTAGGACGTAATATCCATGGTCGACCCTGTCCGACGGAGGCCTCACACACACATATTTATATCTGGTACAAACAACAAAAGTCCCTGTACCGGACCCTGTGGTGAACCAGTTGTTCCAAACTTCCCTTTAGAACAGAGATGAGGGGAATTTCTTCAGACAGCAGTGACTCCGAGGAATGCTTTTCCCGAGTTGCTGCTGACGATGGTCGCCGACCTTAGCGTCCAAATGGACGGGCATCGTTCTCCTCCGACATCTTGGTGAGTCTGTTCCGGTGACATTTCTTGTGGCTGAGCGATAGTGTTGAAGCAGGGAGCGAGCGAGAAGTCGAGACACATGGCAACAGTGCCAGAACGGGAGTTGTAGTTCCCAGGAACAGCAGTTTCTGTTATGAACAATTCCTGTCATTTGTAACACTTTTCATTACACAGCAGTTGCATCGTGACAGTGGGCCTTTTTGTGGCGGAGGGGATTATCTGTGTCCCATGACCCTCAGTTTGTTTTCCTCTGTTATGTGCCCTCTGTTTGGCATTTATGCTGGATTTGACGTCTCTTTTTAGCTACTGTTGTTAATCCATGGAATTATTTGCCACGAGCGCCTAAGGATGCCGACATTGGTAATATTTAAGTCAGAAGTTCAGAACTTCTTAGTTTGTCAGGGCATGAATGACTGCGAGGAGAGGCTGGAGGTGGAGGCTAAGAGGAAAAATGGATTGGCCATGATGAAAACGCGAAGCAGACCCATCGGGTCAAATGTCCTACTTCTGCTCATATATTAGATGGTCTTGTGGAAGGGTGCGCAGCCAGAAGCTGTGTTCCAGCGGCACAGGTCGAAGAGTAATCATGTTCCACAAACTGAGTTCAGGGAATTAATTGCAAAGTTAAGTGGCAGGACCACCAGGGTGACGATCTCAGGAATGCTACAAATGCCACAGTGTTAGCGATATCAGACGTCTGAAGATTGTGCAGTTTGCATGTGTCTAACGAAATAGAACAGGAGGTGAACTTCACTGTTTTGGTTCAGTAAGCTCTCCTTTCCCAGTAAGTTAGATATCAGTACAGTAGCGATGCTGGGCACCCAAAATGGATTGGGACTAATTACCTAGCAGAACGCCTGGTAATTCAACCAAAATGGTAGGCGGTTGGAATCAGTGTTGGAACAGATAGTGGGGCGGTTGTGAAGACACATATTGTTGAGAGTTCATACAAGGTCAGGAATAAATAGGTAGAGCATACGAAGTCAGGAATGTAAAGGTACACCCTGGTGCGACTAGTGTCCTGAGCTGGGTATATGTCACTGCAAGGACGGCAGATATACTCAGGGCAGGGACGAACACCTGGAAGTATGATATTGTTGAAATTATTGAAACCTGGGTGTAAGCGCGGAGGACTGGCTGCTCCACATACTGAGTTCTGTTTCAGACGCGGCAGAGAGCGCGAGATTAAAGGAAGAGAGGTGGAGTTACTATTTAGTGAAAATTTCCCAGCAGTGCCCAGTCAGACAGACAGTAGAACTCGTCTAATCAGGCTTTGTGGGTGGAACAGGGGAATGAAAGTATATACGCCCACGTTCATGGCGCTATATAAATGACGACCCGACCGGCCAGGGGATTTAGAGGAGCAAATTTACAGATCGATCGCAGACTTCCGAAAAAAAAAACATAAGATTGTTTGTTATACTAGTACATTAGTTCCCTTGCAGTTTCGGCGCAAACCGTCCTTTTTGTGCTGGTCCCGAAGTGTTCCCATACACACTTCTGTCACCTATCAACTATCACAAAGAGTGGGAACAATTAGAGCAGTTTTCTTGTTGGCTGCCAGTGACTAGTGGTTTTCCGCAGGGGACGGTTTTGGGAAAGCTTCACTTTAACATCTTTGTCAGTAACTTGAATAACGGAATTCAGGGCTTTGTGGTCAGATTTAGGAAATTCAGTCCATAAGGCCATTAAGCGTGAACGGGAATAGATGGTCAATCCACAAACCATGTGTTGGGTGGCATTCGGAAGTAGTTATTTGACTCACAACTGGCGGGAGAATGAGGAACTGAGTTAGGTTTCATTTACCAAAAAAATAACTACGATACTTGATCTGCTTTTAACGAACGAGACGGGGCAGCTGACAGAAGTTCGTATAGGAGAGCATTTTTGCATCTGGTCACCACGATGCCATTAGTTTAGCAGTACATATGCAAGAAATACATGGGTCTGATGGACTGGTTGAATTTCTAAATTGGAGAAAGGACACTGCTGCTGATATCAGAAATGATCTGTAGAGTGTGGGTTGAGACAGGTTGTTGTCTGACAAATGAGCTCGTGGAATGTGGGAAGCTTTCAAAAGTGAAGTTTTGAGAATGCAATGCTTATATATGATTGTCGGATAAAAGTTAAAAATGACAGGTGTAGGGATCTACTTAAGAAAAGAAAGGAGGTCCATAGCTGGTATAAGCAGATCGGAACAAATAAGCTGTTTGTGGGGTGTTTCAGCCTCAGTGTTTGAAACGGAATAAGAACCTTACAATTGCGGAGATTGCAATTGGTGTTAACACACTGAATCAATTTGAGGGGACAAAGAAGTGATCATCCTGTTAATGTAGTGATAGAGGAATGTTGGGAACATGATATAAAGAATGTTTCAGGTTTAGCTGGCTGGGATCTTATCACGCTGGGAAAATGAGATTATCGGATTACCCAATGTGCCCCACTGTTAAGTTTTCAGAAACTCTACAGTGCTCTGCCTGTGACTTGTCGTTCGTAGGTCTCACATTTTACTGAACTCTAAGGGTTTTGTTGCGCTTGAGACTCTGTTGGCTCATCAGTATTTGAAGGAAAATTATTATAATGCATTGTTGCAGAAGAATCAAACGGAATTTAACGGATGTTGCTATGGCTGCTTTTGAGCCTCAGTTACATACATTGATTCTTCATGCCCTGTTCAACTTCCTCAGATGTATTGAGTAGAGGGTGTCGGAGCTCTCCCCTCTTCAGAATTAAGCACCTACATCGACACTAGCCAAATGCTCCGTGAAGCCATCTGCTAGCTGGTCTCTGACGCAACCACACACAGACACACGAACAGACACACACAGCATGCACCCTCATAAAGCCGCAGCCACAACCCTGCAAACCGTTGCGCCATGCTACATTTATCTTATGCGAGACGGATACCACACGATCAACTTTATCTACGCCTGCTCATACTGTTTTTATGCCTGATGCGAGAACTTAGACACTGGATAGAAGCTTCCTATCAGAAATTGGAAGAGCCTTCCAGATGCTGCGGTTGGAAACATCTGCGAGAATGCGGTCCAAGTCTTCAGGATTCGAGTGCTTAAACATCTATCCTCTCTGGAAAGGAAGCTAAATGCTTCTTCATAATCTATCATAAAGTGAACCAGGATGGCAATCCTCCGTTGTTGGCAGGTAGGGTTAATACCTGACTTTCAAGAGTACATGTGAGTTACATTCCAGCTGGACTTGGTCCTTAAACTGCTGGACAACAGTGTAGAAAGATCACCACATTAATGTGATTCACCACATTATTTAGAAGTATGACGCATTTCTATATATGCGCGGTGGAGAATATGCTGGTGGTTGCGTCACTGTCTGTGATAGAGAGATCAGCGCCCAGGAACTGAAAACAATCGGCGGAATGTGCTGGGCGCAAGTTGTGTAGCTGCGTGTCACTGTGCAAATATGTTTGTGCGCGCGTGTGTCCATGTGCGTCTCTGTCTGCACCATTCTGAATGTGTTCAGCTGCGTTTCTATCTGTGTCAGTGTGTGTATCACGATAGGTCTGCGTAAGTGTAGGTTTGCGCCATTCTGAGTGTGTGTGTGTGTGTGTGTTTGTGCGTGTGTGCGCGTGCGTGTGTGTGTGTGAGTTTGTGTGCGTGTGTGTGTGCGCGTGTGTGTGCGTGCGTGTGTGTGTGGGTCCGTGCGCGCGCGCGCGTGTGTGGGTCCGTGCGCGCGCGCGCGCGCGCGTGTGTGTGTGTGTGTGTGTGTGTGTGTGTGTGTGTGTGTGTGTGTGTGTGTGCGTGTGTGCTTATGTGGATGTATGCACAGTTATTTGTTTAGAAGAAACGTCTGACTGCGTGTGTGGAAAATCCTTAGAACCCTACACAAACCTCTGTCAGCTGCCATGTCTCGTTCAGTAAAAGCAGATCAAAAATTGTATATTTTTTTGGTAATTTAAACCTAACTCAGTTCCTTATTCTCCCACCAGTGTGTGGAAAATACTTAGAATCAAAGGCCAAGGGGGACGGTATTTCAGGGCAAGTTTACGTTCTTTATAAAGGGATACAGCAGTATCATTGTGAAGAGGGACAAACCTAGAGATTATATACTTAATAAACAAGATGAAGCAGTCAATGAGAAAAGCCGCGTGCGATACGACCTGGAGCCCGATAGGTCAGTGGCAGTGATGAAATTGCCAATCAAAGAGGAAGGGAGATAAGGCAAGGGTTATTCTGTGTCGTACGTACAAGGTTCCACAAACTTGACTCACAGCGAAGGCCAATTGTCTCTTCCTGCCCCTGCCCAACTGAACACCTGTCCTTAAACAGCGAATTATTTTTTTCAAGCATGGTTCAATCCCTTCCCGTCTACTTGGGCGACACTTCTCATTCTCTCGAACTCTTCAACAACTTAGTCCGTAGCGCTGTTCGTCTCATTTTGACAATGGATGTGCAGAACCCATACATATCTATCCCCTGCCAACAAGGCATTGAAACATTCCACGTCCTTCTCGACATCAAACCCAGCCACTTTCCTTCACTTTACTGGGAGACATAGAACACAACCACAACGAAATAGACCCTTTTGCCCATTTAGTCCGTACCGAAAAATTATTCTGCAAAGGGCCATATCTCACAATACCCACAATCGCACAATGTAGAAAATTGGATTCGAAACTGGCTTTTTGGGAGATGCCAGAGGGTGGTAGTAGACGGTTGCCTCTCTGGACAGGCCTCTGACTAGTGGAGGTCGCTGGACTCGGTGGTGGGTCCCTTGTTTTCAGCTACATCAGTAAAGTGGATAATACTTTGTTTCACTGGAGAAGCAAAATGTTTTTGACACTTTGGTCTTCATAAATCAAAAAATTCGAATCCATTGAACCTTTTTAACCAATCTCCCATGCGAGACTTTGTCAATGGCCTTGCTGAATTACCTGTAAAATACATGCACTACCCTTCCTTCATCAAATGTCCCGTTAACTGCTTCAAAACGTTGCAGAAGATCGATTATACACGATGCCACGCACAAAGCTATGTTGACTATCTAATCGGTTCCTGACTAACTGTATGCTTAAATTTCCGGTTCCTTGAAACACCTACCACTAACTTTCCCACCTGTTATTGGTGTGCAGGTGTCGCAGGGGGCTAACGACTCCGACTGCTCATCAGAACTATCACTGAAACAGCAATGATTAATTTCTCCATATCTGTGTGTGCCGGTAATTCTGAGCCCCCACCTGGGACATGCATGACTGACGAGTGGAGACCCAGTGGAAGCTCAATGATCAAAATCGTGAAAACCGCAGCAGCAAGAGCAAAATCGATTTCAGCAGGGAACAGAGTAAGAGGACCTGTATTATTTCCCAAAGCAGTAACGAGCACTAGGTAACTGACTTGCCGCAGGACTTCAAACGCCTCCTCTCTAATCTGTATCAGTTCTGTTACTACTGATGTCCCTCATTTCTATAGATTCTGTACCGGTTTGTAGAGTATCTACAAATTTAAAAATAAAATAATATCTCTTTGATATCGCTCCCTCTCTTGAGGTTCCATGCATACACGATCATTTGGATCTTCAGGAGTACCAATTTCCTCTCTTTCTATTCTTTTCTGACCTACTATCTCTGTATAAACTCTTTGAGTTCTCTCTCAACTTATTTTCCAGAGCAACCTCATGCCTTCATTCAGCCGTCCTGGTTTCCTTCTTCTGTGTTCTTTCAATTATTACGCTCCTCATCCCGCATTTGTTCCTCCCTGCCGACGTCTGATATCTACGACTTTGCTCTCTGAAGCAGGTCCTCAAAATATCTCGTAAACGAAGATTCCTGAACCTGTTATCCTTGCCTTTTATTCCAAGAAGCTTCGCTTTTGTACGGCTCCCACTTAGCTTTACCAGAAGACTGCAGTCTCAATCCACGCTTGCGAGATCCTGCTTTTATACCATCAAAATCGGCCATTTTCCTGTTGAGAATCCCTCAAACTCAAACTGCGAAACAAGCCTATCTTTTTCATATTTACTGTGAAAGTAATGGCATTATGTTCATTAGATGACAAGTCTTTCCCTACCCACCTGCCCGGTCTCATTCTTCGCACAATCCTGAATATATTTCACAAACTCTATCTCATCTAGTTCTGTTACAGTATGGGAGTCCAGGTCAATATGTGAAACGTTAAAATCACCTACTTTGACAACGTTTCAACTGTCTCCGATCTCTCTGAAAATGTGTTTCTCTGAAAGCTTCGGACTGTTAGGTGTTCTGTACTATCGCCCAGGTAAAGTGGTCATACAATTCTTATTCCTGAGTTCCATCCATAACGCCTCACCAGACGAGTTCTCTAATCTGTCCAAACTGAGCACTATTGTGACACTTTCCCTGACTGGTGAAGTCACCGCTCCTGCTCCTTTAATTATCACCGCTCTGTCGCGTCCAAAAGAACGGAATCCCAGAATACTGTGCTGCTGGTTGTGCCCCTCCTGCAAATAAGTCTCACTGATGGCTGCAATATCTTAATTCCAAGTGTTGATCCATTGCCTGAGCTCATCTGCCTTTCGCATGATGCTTCTTGCATTGGAGATCAAAAGTAATCTGCAAAACCCTGAGGCAGTTATATATGAAGCTAATGTGTCAAAGCGTTTGCAGAGTACTAGAGAATATTGCATTGCACTATAATGCTGCCGCAAAGGGGGGAAATCATAACATACGTAAGTGATGATAAACCTTATTTTGAAATTGGTTTCTATTCTGGAATACGTGGGAAGGGGCATGGAGAGGGGAATCATGATTGGGAAAAAGTGGAAGGGACTGGAGGAAGCAGAAAGCACCAGAGAGTCAGTCTGTAATGATCAACACACCAATTATTTGGAATAAAATGATCTTACCTGGTGTTTCAGAGCTGGGTGTGTATGCAATCCCTCCACCCCGTACCTGGTACTTCTCATCTACCACTTGTCCCATATAATACTGGTGGCGCTTCACTCTCGCCATGTCCAACATAATTTGCTTCCGGCTGATTTATCAAATCGCTTTCCTCTCCACGTTCACAAATGCAGTTCTGTGCAAAAGTCTTTGGCACCCTCGCTATATAAGATGTGCCGAAGTGTTTATCCGAATAGTCGTGTTGTGAATAGCATAAAAGACTGTCTGTCGGTACAGTGGAATACAGTGGAATTTGGATCAGTTATAGATACAAGACCCTCCTCCGTCAGGAATCAACGGGGATCAACGTTATAGCCTTCTAAATTCTGATCCTCTCGAAATGATCCTCTCGCATTTGCCTTCCACACCACTGATTCAACCTAAAATTAACATTCAGGAAATCCTGCACGAGGACTTCCATGTCCCTTTGCACCTGTGATTTTGTGTTTTGACTTAATTTAGAGAATAGTCGACCCTTTCATTTCTTCTAATAAAGTGCATGGCCATGCAGTTCCGACATTGTATTCCATCTGCCAGTGCTTTGCCCATTCTCCTGTCTTCTGTCTAAGTCCTTCAGCCTCTCAAGTTCGACAAATGTACCTGCTCCTCTACCTATATTCCTATGTTCCGCAAACATTTCCACAAAACCATCAATTCCATCTACCAAATCATTGACATATAACGTAAAACGAATCGGTCCTAACACAGAATTCATTGGAACAACACTCGTCACTGGCAGCTAACCAGAAGAGGTTCCCTTTACTCTCAGACTTTGCCTCCAGCCAATCAGCCGAATTGGCCATTTGTCACTACTTAAGCGTTGGGATTAGTATTTAAGGTTTTAATCCAGTTTATAAAAGGTACTCCTAACCCGTATGTTTTCAATACCTTACATAAAAAATCCCATTCCAATCTATCAAACGTTTTGTTTTTGCCTTCAATGCTACAACCGCACTCATTTGCTCCCTCTATTGTGCCAAATGAATTATACTATGTATTGTCTATTTTAATAAATCCTGTTTGATCCAAATGTATTAATTTTGGTAAATATTTAGATAAATTACTAGATAGAATTTTTGCTATTAAATTTATAGTCCGTATTCAACAAAGAAATAGGCCTATATGATGCTGGTTTTAAAGGATTTCTATCTCTTTTGGCAATGCTATTAAAATCGCTGTCGAAAAAGATTCTGGAAGTTTATGTGTTCTTTCCGCTTGACATATTCACTCCATAAAAGGGGAAATTAATACATCTTTAAACGTTTTGTGAAATTCAGGCAGAAAACAATCCTGTCCTGAAGATTTATTACTCTGAAGTGATCCTAAAGTTTCTTCAACCTCTTTTAATATAAAAGGCCTATCTAATCCTTTCTGTTCTTCAGAATTCAATTTTAAGAGAGTTATTTGTGATAAAAATCTTTCTATCTCATCAATATCATTTTGTGATTCCGATTGATATAATTCAGAGTGAAAACTTTTGAAGGGTTTATTAATTTCTAAAGGTATATTAGTAATTTTATTTGCACTTGTTCTAATTGCATTTATCGTTTTGGAAGCCTGTTCTGTTTTCAACTACCAGGCAAGAATCTTGTGTGGTCTTTCACTTAATTCGTAATACCTCTGTTTAGATCTCATAATTGTTTTTTTTCCGTTCGGTGTGCCTGAAGCGTATTATATTATAGCTTCTTATTGACAAGTTGTCTTCGTTTTTCTTCTGTCAAATACCTTTTTAACACCAACTGCCTGCTTCTTTCACATTTAAAAAATTCCCTGTGAGATTTTCCTGCAAGTACACCGTCATTGTACAAAAACAGCTTTCTTTCCTTGGTGGTATAATATTTTTTAGAGTTCCTTGTTATCCATTTAACCCGTACGGTCAATGAACCTTTTGGTCCAAAGACAAAGACAAACCCAGTGACAAACAATTACTTTCATGCGAACAATTATCGGGTTAACCAATAAATACGTGGAGGTCTAGGACGGTATCCTTAGGCCTGAATGCGACAATTTAAAATGAATGAATGCTGCGGATGTCTGTTCATTGGGTACTGTATATATTGTTGAGCTGCATTCTCTATTGTGTTGGAGTTTGTAGTTGAGCAGTGAGGATTGCAGCGTGTATTGTACATTTCAGTAATATTTGAACGGTATTTTAAACATCTTGCTTCAGTAAGCAGTCTTGTTCTTTAAATCAATCATGGGTTATATGTATAGAAATGTGAGTTACATACGTCATGACGCGACCACACGATATGTGTGCGCATCGTTTAAAATAAATACACATTTAAACATATATTTCAGAATGCCGTATTTTCTTTTGAATGAATTTAATGTTTTTAAGCTACAAAACATAACATCCCTCAGAAACACGAGTTCCCAACTCAGACTCTACGGAATCCTTGGGTAATGGTAGGGTTCCACGGCATTGACGATGTTACGAACCCCTGTTCTAAACTTTTTTTTTTTAGCGTTCTATCTGTCCAAATATCGCTAAGCATTGGTTATGTATCTGCCTTAACCGGTTTCCCTGGCAGCCCGTTCCATATAAAGACCACCATCGGGGTGAAACTTTAGTCCCTCAGATCCGCTTTCGATTTTCCCCTCACATCGTAAACCTGTGCCACCTAGCTTTCGACTGCATTACGCTGGCGCTAGGATAATTACCGTCCGGCTCATCTGTATTCCCTCACGTTCTGGGGTGTGGCGGTGTCTGGCAGGAGTTGGGATGTTATGTTGCAGTTGTATAAGATGTTGGTGAACGCGCACCTGGTGTGCTGTCTACAGTTTTGATCACACTGTGGTGGGAAGGACGTCCTCAAACGACAGAATATTGAGGAGGATATTGCCTGCACTCGAGTGGCTGATATCTTGGGAGGTATCTTGGGCAGAAGGGATGTAGTTCTTTTGAGGAATTTTCGCAAAGTTCAAAGAGCTTATACATACGTTAATACACATGTCACAAAATACTGCTTTCAGAGTCATTTCCCTGCGAAATTTCGTAATCGATTCTAAGCAAGGCAACGGAACCAATGTAAAGCTACTCAAACATATACTAATAACCAATGTGCAAAAGCTGTCCAATTGAACAAACACGAACATAAAACCAAAATAGTAATAAATATTATTGAATACATGAATTGGGGTTCTTAAAAGTGAGTGAGTCTATATGTGTCTTTGAGAGGTGAATTATCTCATATTGGGCAGAGATAATGATGAATGTACATATTATTATCTCCGCAATCGCACAGGAATTAATTCCGCAGTCATATGCCCCTTTAATCAATTATTTCTGCCGACACAATGTCGATATCCTTTCGCTTCTTGCACATCACTTTCAAAGTAACATTTCCATTTCCCTGTTATAATTGCCTGCACCATTATCATAACACGTGCATTCTTGGCAACCCATCGCTCTCTGTGCATAAGGAAACTCAGCTTAAGTCCATCCCCTCGGGCATGAGGCATTTCCATAATACCGGGGAAAAAAACACAGTATTGGCCGTTTACTCTATCCATGCCCCTCATAAGATTATGAATTTCGCACATATCTCCACTCATCTACCGCCATTCCTTAGAAAACAACACACGTTTGTCCATCAAGCGCCGTCTTATATAAGCAACATCCTGGTGAAATTCTGCACCTTCTGTAACACAGCAAACACCCATTCTATAATCGCATGCTGAATGCAATTATCTTTATAATGCCTATGTAGAATTTTATTCCGCAGGAGCATAACTTCCCGAGGCTTGAAATAAATTTCTCAACTGGGAAAGACCAGCATGTGATGTGTGTTTTTTTTCACCACCCTGTCAACATCTGGAACCACACTCAAGGAGCTATAGACTTGGACCCTCTGCTCAGCGCCACTGTTAAGGGCCTTGATATTTACACTATCTTGCCTCTACACATTTGATCTCCCAAAGTGTAACACTTTCTAATCGATCCAGGTTAAACTCCACTTGTCATTTCTCCGTCGATAGCTACAACGAGTTTAGAGTGTATGCGCATCAGCAGCAATTGTACACACGAAGTCATTTATATATACTGTATAGGTCTCCTCTTGATCACCAATCACTCCCTCCGTGTACTGAAGGGCTCAGAATGAAACTTGACCCCTCCTTCACATGCTATAGAAAGGCTGGTTAGTGCTAGAAGACTGCTGAGGATTTTCCCCAGGATTGTGTGGATGGGGCCGCGGGGAGCAGGGTGGTGGGGTGGCTTGACTAATGCAGTGAGACAGGACTGTGTTGTCATACAGTGTTGATCTACAGAGGGATCTTCCGATCCCAGTTTATAACTCGCTGAAAGTGGCTGACAAGAAAAGGTGGAGTAGCCCTGCTTGCCTAATATCGTCTAGGCAGTGTCAGGCAATTATTTTTCAGTTTTATAAATCTCTAGATTAACCGCATCTGGAGTATTATATTTAATTATCTGGGAAACAAAGTGCAGGTTTTGAATGGTGAGTAGTAGAGGATTACCAGGATTCTGTTTGGATAGGGAGAGATTCGACAATGCAGGGAAATTTTTCTCAGAACTACAGAGGCCGCGGGAGGCTTGGCAGAAGTATGTAGGGATATGAGCGGCACGGATATGACAGCCGGTCATTCTCCCCTAAGGAGGAAATGTGTAATAACAGATGGCGTGCATTTAAAGTTAAAGGACGTCATTAGACCTTTGGACAATTTATGTAATTTAGTGTAATATTATATCTTTTCCCGACACTGCTGCTGTATAACGTCAACAATATGAGACAATAATATTTAAACCTGACTCTGAATGTTTAACAGGAATGAGTGCTGCATACTAAAAGTGGTGGGTGTCTGGAAAGAAAGCCAGGGGGTGGTGGTGGAGACAGATACAATAGAGTCTATCAGATACCATATGAATCTGTGGAGGAAGGTACAGCCGTTCCGCTTGGACTTGTCCGTGGGAACGCCGACGTCGGCGAGTAACAACAGCAGCGACTCGCCGAACTTTGCTTCTTTTCATGAATGGTGAAAGCAGAAGAGAAGGTACTGAGCACGTGTCAAATTTCCATCACGCCTATCGTATTTCAGACCCACCTCTGCCTCCTGCTGTCACTGACATCTGTGCCTCTCAGTTTTAAGATAACTCACGTGCTGATTAGAGAACATGAACGTCAGTCATGGACCGTGGCGGGAGGGTAATTCAGAAGCAGCGACCTGGACATTCCCCAACATACAAACAGCATTTATATTTTCCCCGCCCTATTCCATCACATTAGCCAATCATTCAGGTGAAAAACGAAAAATCTGAATTAGCCATCCAGAACCAGACGAACGGTCCTAAATCAACGTTGGACTTGCCTGTGAATGTACTGTGCATCAATTGGAACAGATGGACATCTCCAAAGATCACTTGGTGGACAACATTCTGGAGAAGTTCTTTGACTGATGTCTGGCGGGCCAATGAAGTACCGAGTAGCTACGACACTTGTTTGGACTCCACCCCCCCACCCCCCACCCCACACACTCACGCAAACACAGACACACACACACACACACACACACACACACACACACACACACACACACACACACACACACACACACACACACAGTCCCAGATCTGGCGTGGGAAGGGACCGTTCTGCTGGGAATAACAACTGGGAGCTCAGCTGGTGGAGCACGGACTGGATACACTGCGTCCGACTGCAGGTTGTGCTCAGAACGCGGCTTTGTTAATGAACTGAAGCACTGAGGTGAACGGATATTTCACCGCGCTGATCACCTGCCTCCTGAATTTCGACTGAGTCACCGCGTAAATAAATGTGTTCGTGCAGCAGCTGACGTTCCTCAGCAAAACGCCGACAAGATCGTTGAGGAGGAATCCTTTTCCCGTGGCCTGGTAATATAAGATATTTACAACGTATGTCATCCACAGGAGGATGAAGCTGCCGGAGAGGGTGAAGAGTAAAACCACAGACCTTTTCCTGCTCTCCATCTCCGGGTCACTGCGGTTCTCCCCCTTGCTCTGACCTTTCAGCCCCTTACGGACCCGACTGGCCACTAAAATATGTTTGACTGTCAGAGCGTTGAGCAGCAGGATCCCAGCGAAAGGGAGGAACGGTGTTAAAACCGTATCGAGCCAATCATAACCTATCCACCCAGCGTCAGTGAAAAAACTGTTTTTGCGTCTACAGAACCACGGTACGTTGTCGACTATCTCTCTGGCTTCGGTCGTGAAGTAACGCGGAACATTTTTTCAGACAGAACAGTACGCCGGTTGTTGTTAAAACCACAGCCGCAGTTTTCCCGGTGCAATATTTTGTTTTCAGCTTCTGGCAGCAAATGGCGACGAACCGATCAAAGGTGAAAGTGACGGTGAACCAGACAGAACAGTCTGTGGCTGTGAACGTCAGTACATTATTAACACGGCACGCAGTTGTGAGGTCTAGAAAATTCAACGGGAAGTAATACGAATTGATTCGATTCAAGATAACCTGGATGACAATCGTCAGTAGATCCGCCGCTGCCATGGCGACCAGGTAGCGAGTGGTGCAGGTAGAGAGGCCGCACTTTCCCCGGGACAGAATCACAATCGCCAATAAATTCACTGCAGAGAGGGAGTGGGGGGAAGAGAGGGGTAGAGAGAGTGAGAGAGGGACAGAGAGCGTGCAGATGGAGAGAGTGGAAGAGAGTGGACGAGAGGGGTAGGAGAGAGGGGGAGAGGGGAGAAGGGGAGTGGGAGAGAGTGGGGTAGGGGCCCGCGAGTGGGGGGGTGGGTAAGTGGGAGTGGGAGAGGGAGATGGAGAGCGAGAGGGACAGGCAGACGGAAAGGAAAGGAAAGAACAGACACCGGACATTACTGAACATATATTACGGGAATTAACACGCGATTGGATTTCCTCTAAATATCAGGAGTGCTAGAGACTGTGAACGCTGCTAATCTAACATCAGACACGGGTCTCAATGTCTCTGACTTTCCTTGGTCAGTGTGGAGATAAGACGATGTGTGGGCACTCGTAGGCGATCAAAACGAGCTCCATGGACAACAGCGATCGGTGCCCATCCCGATCCCAATCGCTGATGGGTCCGGTTTCACTGATTTAACCGTGACTGACCAGGGCTGCGGAAACTCAACATCTGATGGGGCCGAGAAGGGACACAGAGGGGAGCAACACACACAAAATACTGGAGGAACTCCGCACGTCAAGCAACATCCAAGGAATTGAACAAGCTCCTTTTCGGTCGAGACTTTTATTCTGGATGAAGCGGTGCCCCCATTTACGGCGGGTTTCAGAGGGAATGCACGAACTTCATAAGACGAGACGGCGTGACTCACTTAATGGATTCGTTCTACAGCACAGTTCAATTCAATAACACACGTCAGCAGATCCGTGGACACAGGTTCAGGCGATCAGACCCAATTATTATCCAACAGGCAGTGGGATCAGACTGTGACCGACTGCACAGGGAGATGTGAAACACGGGGCCAGGAGTTAACTTTGATCAATAACTTAGAAACAGTGAACTTGACAAATCACTCCCAGTCACACATTTCCGGGAGCCGCTTGTCCGCAGCAGTGCTACAACTCTGAGCAAAAGGCCACTAAATCCCTCCCAATTATCCTTACCCCGACAGCAGCCTGGCAAAAACCCTGGAACAGATCTAGGCAAGTCCCAATAATACACTCCGAGACACACCTCCACAGACAGCCTCCTTTCCCAGCAGTGATACAAATATGGACAAGGTCCCATTTAAACCCTTATAGTCTCACCTTCCCGGAGAGCTGTGTGTCCCCAGCACCGGTGCAACTCCGGACAAGATCCTATTAAAACCATTCAGTCACACCTTCCTGGAGAGCTGCCTGTCCACAGCGCCGTGAAACTCTGGACAAGATCCAACTAAAAGCAGCATTGTTCAACCCGATGACGGGAGTTAGAGGAGAGACTGAGATTTAGTTTTGTTTGTTATTATATATGATAAATCAGAATGTTGAATTGAGTGGATCGATATCACTGACGGGTATTTGTAAATTATTCGTCAAGTTATCATAAATAGGTTGACACTGGTTAACACACAGAAACACCAAACACCACTGGACTGGGGGTTCTCATGAAAAACAACTTAGAAGAAGTCAGCTTCACAATGTGCACCCATCCCAGTCTCCCCTTCACGGAGCTTCCCTTCCCCAGCAGTGTTACAAATACGGACAAGGTCCCAGTAAAACCCTTACAGTCACACCGTCTAAGAGAGCTGTGTGTACCTGGTACTGGGACAAACTTGGACAAGATAACATTAAAGACAAGAACAACGTTCAAGACGATCCCTGAGTTAGAGGAGAGACAGGGATTTAGTTCAGATTGTCAGTAAATATAAAATAATTAGGATGCTGAATTGACAGGATCGATATCTTTGACGGATATCTGTGCAAAGATCATCAAGTTGGAAGCTTGTCGTTTAATCATAAACAGGTTCACACCGGTTTACACACGGAAATACCAAACGTGAATTGCTCTGCTCACTCACCAGGAACCCCAATGACGGCAATGAACACGTACAATATTCTCTCCACACTGTAATACCTAGACAAAGCTGCAGACATTTTCTCTGCTCGGTGGTCCCCGTCCCGAACCCCTCCGTGCTACAAGCGTTCTCTCGGAATGAAATGTTCAGGCATCACCTGCCTGCGGTTCTTTGATTTAATACCATTTTGCGATTCCACAGGGACACAGTTCAACAGAATTAAAAATATACATTTGTCAATGATTTACAAACCGATTACGTCAGACAAGTTTAATCCATGCGGTGACAGACAGGGATTAATTTAGCGAATTCATTGTTTTACTGCAAACAGTGAAAATTGTGGTGGTACTGAGGCGTGTAAATTGGGAGTGACATTCCATCAACAACGTGAACAATATTTCAAACACCATCAGACCCCTCTCCCCAAATCATGTCGTGTGAATGCGAGTTTTGTCCAGCAGTTGAGGGGATCCATTGAGAGTAAAATGGCCGAATCACTCTGATTCTCCACCAACTGTGAACGCAGCCCATCTCACCGTCAACTTAGCTCTCACTCCAACCAACCAGTACCTATCCTCAACTTGTTTTTATCGAGTATGCCAATCTATGTCTTGATACAAAAATGTTTACGTTCATTACCATAGACAAAAGTCTATGCTATGAGAAAAGTAACTTTGCTGCCTTCTACTTTTCTTACATCAACATAGACCAAGGAAAGATAAAGCAGAAAGAGACCCTTCGGCCCGTCGTGCCTCTGCCAACCATGACACCACAGTAAACGGTTCTTACCTGCCAACACATGACCCGTATCAATACATTACCAGCCTGACCATGTGTCAACCTTCACCACAGTAACCTTGAGCATCTGGAATATCTGTTCTCACAGGATTTTAGACCACTTGGGGATTAGTTTGTACCAACAAAGGTGTCTAAACCTTCAGAAATGTCTTATCAATTAAATGTGTTTCCAACGTAAATATGTCCTTGAAACGAACCATTTGTCAGACACAATATAGAACAATAGAACCATAGAACATTGCAGCACAGAAACAGGCATTTTGGATCTTCTTGGCGGTGCCGAAACATTTTTCTGGCGAGTCCTGCTGATCTACACCTGGCCCATATCCCTCCATACATCTCTCATCCATGTAGCTGTCCTAGCTTTCCTTAAATGTTAAAAATGAGCCCGCATTTACAACTTCATCTGGCCGCTCAGTCCATACTCCCACCACTCTGTGAAGAAGCCACCCCATGTTCCCTTTAAACTTTTCCCCCTTCACCCTTAACCCATGTGCTCTTTTTTTCTCTCCCCTAGCCTATGTGGAAAAAGCCTGCTTGCATTCACTCTGTCTATACCCATTATAATTTTATATACGGCTCTGGAACGCAGTTTCTCAACTCCCGGTAACATCCTTGTAAACCTTCTCTGCACTCTTTCAACCTCATTAATATCCTTCCTGTAATTTGGTGACCAAAACTGTAATCAATTCTCCAAATTTGGCCTCACCGAAGCCTTATACAACCTCACCATAATGTTATACAACCTCACCATCACATTCCAACTCTTATACTCAATAACCAACAACACACAAAAAATGCTGGTGGAACACAGCAGGCCAGGCAGCATCTATAAGGAGAAGCGCTGTCGACGTTTCGGACGGAGACCCTTCTTCAGGACTAACTGATAGGAAAAATAGTAAGAGATTTGAAAGTAGTGGGGGGGGGGGGGGGGGGAGGGAAAATGCGAAATGATAGGAGAAGACCGGAGGCGGTGGGATGAAGCTAAGAGCTGGAAAGGTGATTGGCGAAAGTGATACAGAGCTGGGGAAGGGGAAGGATCATGGGAAGGGAGGCCTCAAGAGAAAGAAAGGAGGTGGGGAGCACCAAAGGGTGATGGAGAACAGGCAAACAACTAAATATGTCAGGGATGGGGTAAGAAGGGGTGGAGGGGCATTAACGGAAATTAGAGAAGTCAATGTTCATGCCATCAGGTTGGAGGCTACCCAGCGGGTATGTAAGATGTTGTTCCTCCAACCTGAGTTTGGATTCATTTTGACAATAGAGGAGGCCATGGATAGACATATCAGAATGGGAATGGGACGTAGAATTAAAATGTGTGGCCACTGGGAGATTCTGCTTTTTCTGGAGGACCGAACGTAGGTGTTCAGCGAAACGGACTCCCAGTCTGCGTCGGGCTCACCAATATATAAAAGGCCACACCGGGAGCACCGGACGCAGTATACCACACCAGCCGACTCACAGGTGAAGTGTCGCCTCACCTGGAAGGACTGTCTGGGGCCCTGAATGCTGGTGAGGGAGGAAGTGTAAAGGCAGTTGTAGCACTTGTTCCGTTTACAAGGATAAATGCCAGGAGGGAGATCGGTAGGAAGGGATGGGGCGACGAGTGGACAAGGGAGTCGCGTAGGGAGCGATCCCTGCGAAAAGCAGAAAGAGTGGGGGAGGGAAAGATATGCTTGGTAGTGGGATCAAGTTGGAGGTGGCGGAAGTTAAGGAGAATTATACGTTGGACCTGCAGGCTGGTGGGGTGGTAGGTAAGGACAAGGGGAACCCTATCCCGAGTGGGGTGGCGGGTGGATAGGGTGAGGGCAGATGTGCGGGAAATGGGAGAGATGCATTTGAGAGCAGAGTTGATGGTGGACGAAGGGAAGCCCCTTTGTTTAAAAAAGGAAGACATCTCCTTCGTCCTGGAATGAAAAGCCTCATCCTGAGAGCAGATGCGACGGTGACGGAGGAGTTGTGAGAAGGGGATAGCCTTTTTGCAAGAAACAGGGTGGGAAGAGGAATAGTCCAGGTAGCTGTGAGAGTCTGTAGGCTTATAGTAGATATCAATACTTGTACTCAATACTTTGATTTACAAAGTCTAATGTACTAAAAGCTCTCTTTAATACCCTATTGTACCTGTGACGCCACCTTTAGGGAATTTTGCATCTGCATTCCAAGATCCATCTGTCCTACTGCACTTCTCAGGGTCCTACCATTTACCTTGTATGTTCTACCTTGGTTTGTCCTTCCAAAGTGCAATACCTCACACTTGTCTGTATTAAACTCCATCTGCCATTTTTCAGCACATTTTTGCACCTGGTCCGGATCCCTCTGCAAGCTTTGAAGCTCACCCCTAGAATCCGACATTTGAAGTAACTCTGGCAGGGCCCCTGCAATTTCTGCACTTGTCTCCTTCAAGGTCCCAGGGAATACCCTGCCAGGACTTGTGGATTTATCTACCCTGATTTGCCTCAAGATAGCAAGCACCTTCTTCTCTTCAATCTGTATAAGTTCCATGACATCACTACTATTGAAATAATAATAATAATAATAATAATAATAATAATAATAATAATAATAATAATAATAATAATAATAATAATAATAATAATAATAATAATAATAATAATAAATTGAAATAAATTACGTCATTTTAGTTTGCTGTTAATATTCTTCCTAAGAGGAAACTCTCTTGATGTAGTTTGTGTTTGGTGGCCTCTACCGAAAGGCTCCCCAGGAAAATGTCTACGTATGCAGATGTATCAACATTTTCTTATCCATCAAACTCTCCAATTCCTTGAGTCATAGGCAGAACATTTTGGGGGATAGTCTAGGACATACCCCTAACCGTAACATGGCCAGAAAACCCAGCAAGCTAGTGCGGATGGGGTGAGTATTTTTTTTACCAAAAAAAACCCATCAGTGCGAAGGATACGGTGTGAGACCGGAGAGCTGGATAAAACAAAGTGTATTTGTGTATATGTGCGTCCATGGGCCTGTGTCTCTGTGTGAATGCCTGACTGTAGATGTGTGTATGTATATGTCTATCTGTGTAGGTATTTGTCGAGACGGTGTGGAATGATGGGGAATGTGAAATGACGAACTTCTTGGTTCGTCAGGGCATCAATGAATGCGGGGAGAGGCTGGAGGTGGAGGCTAAGAGGAAAAATGAATTGGCCATGATGAAAACGCGGAGCGGACCAACCGGGTCAAATGTTCTACTTCTGCTCCTATATTAGATGGTCTTGTGGAAGGGTGAGCAGCCAGAAGCTGTGTTCCAACGGCATAGGTCGAAAGACTAATGATGTTCTACAAACTGAATTCAGGGAATTAGGGGCAAATTTAAGTGGCAGGACCACCAGGGTGACGATCTCAGGAATGCTACCCATGTCACAGTGTTAGTGATATAAAACGTATGAAGATTATGCAGTTTGCATGTGGCTAAGGAGATTGAACAAGAGGGAGAACTTCACAGAGTTGGATCATTAGGCTCTCCTTTCCCAGTAAGGTGGGATTTGTACAGTAGAGACGCTTGGCACACAAAATGGAGTGGACTAATATCCTCGCAGAAGGCCTGATTGTACTGAATGCTGGGATTTCACCAGAATTGTAGGGGGTTGAAATCAGAGTATTAGTGGGGTGGTTGTGAAGACACATATTGTTGAGAGTTCATACAAGGTCAGGCATAAATAGGTAGAGCATACGAAGTCAGGAATGTATAAATTCAGCATGGAGCGACTAGTGTCCTGAGCTGGGTATATGTCACTGCAAGGACGGCAGATATACTCAGGGCAGGGACGAAAACCTGGAAGTATGATATTCTTGAAATTATTGAGACCCGGGTGTAAGCGCGGAGGACTGGCTGCTCCACATACGGAGTTCTGTTTCAGACGCGGCAGAGAGCGCGAGATTAAAGGAAGAGAGGTGGAGTTACTATTTAGTGAAAATATCCCAGCAGTGCTCAGTCAGACAGACAGTAGAACTCGTCTAATCAGGCTTTGTGGGTGGAACTGGGGAATGAAAATAGATACGCCCACGTTCATGGCGCTATATAAATGACGACCCGACCGGCCAGGGGATTTAGAGGAACAAATTTACAGATCGATCGCAGACTTCCGAAAAAAAACCATAAGATTGTTTGTTATACTAGTACATTAGTCCCCTTGCAGTTTCGGCGCAAACCGTCCCTTTTGTGCTGGTCCCGAAGTGTTCCCATACACACTTCTGTCACCTATCAACTGTCACAAAGAGTGGGAACCATTGGAGCAGTTTTCTTGTTGGCTGCCAGTGACTAGTGGTTTACCGCAGGTGACGGTTTTGGGAAAGCTTCACTTTAACATCTTTGTCAGTAACTTGGATAACGGAATTCAGGGCTTTGTGGTCAGATTTAGGAAATTCAGTCCATGAGGCCATTAAGCGTGAATGGGAATGGATGGTCAATGCACAAAACATGTGGTGGGTGGCATTCGGAAGTAGTTATTTGACTGACATCTGGCGGGAGAATGAGGAACTGAGTTAGGTTTCATTTACCAAAAAAAATAACTACGATACTTGATCTGCTTTTAACGAACGAGACGGGGCAGCTGACAGAAGTTCGTATAGGAGAGCATTTTTGCATCTGGTCACCACGATGCCATTAGTTTAGCAGTACATATGCAAGAAATACATGGGTCTGATGGACTGGTTGAATTTCTAAATTGGAGAAAGGACACTGCTGCTGATATCAGAAACGATCTGTAGAGTGTGGGTTGAGACAGGTTGTTGTCTGACAAATGAGCTCGTGGAATGTGGGAAGCTTTCAAAAGTGAAGTTTTGAGAATGCAATGCTTATATATGATTGTCGGATAAAAGTTAAAAATGACAGGTGTAGGGATCTACTTAAGAAAAGAAAGGAGGTCCATAGCTGGTATAAGCAGATCGGAACAAACAAGCTGTTTGTAGGGTGTTTCAGCCTCAGTGGTTGAAACGGAATAAGACCCTTACAATTGCAGAGATTGCAATTGGTGTTAACACACTGAATCAATTTGAGTGGACAAAGAAGTGATCATCCTGTTAAAGTACTGATAGAGGAATGTTGGGAACATGATATAAAGTATGTTTCAGGTTTAGCTGGCTGGGATCTTATCACGCTGGAAAAATGAGATTATCGGATTACCCAATGTTCCCCACTGTTCAGTTTTCTGAAACTCTACAGTGCTCTGCCTATGACTTGTCGTTCGTAGGTCTCACATTTTAATGAACTCTAAGGGTTTTGTTGTGCTTTTGACTCTGTTCGCAAATCAGTATTTGAAGGAAAATTATTATAATGCATTGTTGCAGAAGAATCAAACGGAATTTAACGGATGTTGCTATGGCTGCTTTTGAGCCTCAGTTACATACATTGATTCTTCATGCCCTGTTCAACTTCCTCAGATGTATTGAGTGGAGGGTGTCTGAGCTCGCCCCTCTTCAGAATTAAGCCCCTACATCGACACTAGCCAAATGCTCCGTGAAGCCATCTGCTAGCTGGTCTCTGACGCAACTACACACAGGCACACGAACAACAGACACACACAGCATGCACCCTCATAAAGCCGCAGCCACAACCCTGCAAACCGTTGCGCCATGCTACATTTATCTTATGCGAGACGGATACCACACGATCAACCTTATCTACGCCTGCTCATACTGTTTTTATGCCTGATGCGATAACTTAGACACTGCATAGAAGCTTCCTTTCAGAAACTGGAAGAGCCTTCCAAATGCTGCGGTTGGAAACATCTGCGAGAATGGGGTCCAAGTCTTCAGGATTCGAGTGCTTAAACATCTATCATCTCTGGAAAGGAAGTTAAATGCTTCTTCATAAGCTATCATGAAGTGAACCAGGATGGCAATCCTCCGTTGTTGGCAGGTAGGGTTAATACTTGACTTTCAAGAGTACATGTGAGTTACATTCCAGCTGGACTTGGTCCTTAAACTGCTGGAGAACAGGATAGAAAGATCAGGTGCTGTTTTCTCCCGGAAGGGATTGGTTTTTAGTTCCAAGAGCTCCTGTCATGTTTACTCACCCTGTAAACTTATCCTTAAATCTCTCTGAATTACGGAGAACAGCATGAGCATTAACTTCTCTGTGCAGCAGACTTCATTACTATCATCACGACACCAGTATCTCTACTATTTTTTAAATGTTTCTTAATTGTACATATAATTATTTTATGTTCTATCGCTGAGCAACAGTGAACCATCTGATTGGCCTATCAGAGTTTTCTTTGGGAACTATTTGACCTGATCAGTATTTCTGATCTGGCTATTGTTCACGATTCCACTTAATAAAAAAAAACAAAGTTAGAAATAGACAGAGGCTCGCCCTCTTACATAAGAACACAGACACAAACAAGTACATTCAGATGCAGACACACATGGAGACATATAGCGACATACACACAGAATGGTGGGCCCGCACAGAAACATATAGAGCCTTATACACGTTAGGCGTTCGGAGTTTGAGAGGATCGGTAACTGTAAATGCGGGTCTGGGACCAGTATGTAAGTGCCATCACAGAGAAGGGACAACACCTGCACTTAGTCAGAAGTTTACACTGATTCACTCATATTACTTAGAACTATGACGCATTTCTATAGATGCGCGGTGGAGAATATGCTGGTGATTGCGTCACTGTCTGCGATGGGGAGACCGGCGCCGAGGAACGGAAAACAATCGGCGGAATGTGCAAGTTGTGTAGCTGCGTGTCACTGTGCAAATATGTTTGTGCGCGCGTGTGTCCATGTGCGTCTCTGTCTGCACCATTCTGAATGTGTTCATGTGCGTTTCTACCTGTGTCAGTGTATGTATTTCGATAGGTCTGCGTATGTGTATGTTTGCGCCATTCTGAGTGTGTGTGTGTGTGTGTGTGTGAGAGAGAGAGAGAGAGAGAATGTGTGTGTAAGTGCGTGTGTGTGTGAGTGTGTGTGTGTGCGTGCGTCTGTTTGTGTGTGTGAGAGTGTGTGTGTGTGTTTGTGTGCGTGTGAGTGTGTGTGTTTGTGTGCGTGCGTGTGTTTGTGTGTGAGAGTGTGTGTGAGTGTGCGTGTGTGTGTTTGTGTGCGTGTGAGTGTGTGTGTTTGTGTGTGTGTGTTTGTGTGTGAGAGTGTGTGTAAGTGCGTGTGTGTGTGAGTGTGTGTGTGTGCGTGCGTGTGTTTGTGTGTGTGAGAGTGTGTGTGAGTGTGTGTGTGTGTGTTTGTGTGCGTGTGAGTGTGTGTGTTTGTGTGTGTGTCTGTGGACGTGTGTGTATGAGTGTGTGTGTGTGTGTGAGTTTGTGTGTGTGTGTGTGTGTGTGTGTGTGTGTGTGTGTGTCTCTGTGTGTGTGTATGTGTGTGCTTATGTGGATGTATGCACAGTTCATTGTTTAGAAGAAACTTCTGACTGCGTGTGTGGAAAATCCTTAGAATCCTACCCAAGCTTCTGTCAGCTGCCATGTCTCGTTCAGTAAAAGCAGATCAAAAATTGTATATTTTTTTGGTAAATTAAACCTATCTCGGTTCGCATTCTCCCACCAGTGTGTGGAAAATACTTATAATCAAAGGCCAAGGGGGACGGTATTTCAGGGCAAGTTTACGTTCTTTATAAAGGGATACAGCAGTATCATTGTGAAGAGGGACAAACCTAGAGATTATATACTTAATAAACAAGATGAAACAGTGAATGAGAAAAGCCGCGTGCGAAGCGACCTGGAGCCCGATAGTTCAGTGGAAGTGATGAAATTGCCAATCAAAGAGGAAGGGAGATAAGGCAAGGGTTATTCTGTGTCGTACGTACAAGGTTCCACAAACTTGACTCACCGGGTAGACTAATTGTCTCTTCCTGCCCCTGCCCGACTGAACTCCTGTCCTTACACAGCGAATTATTTTTATCCAGCATGGTTCAATCCCTTCCCGTCTACTTGGGCGACACTTCTCATTCTCTCGAACTCTTCAACAACTTAGTCCGTAGCGCTGTTTGTCTCATTTTGACAATGGATGTGCAGTACCCGTACATATCTATCCCTAAAAAAAAAGCCATTGAAACATTCCACTTCCTTCTCGACATCAGAACCAGCCACTTTCCTTCACTTTATTGGGAGACATAGAACACTACCACAACGAAATGGAACCTTTTGCCCATTTAGTCCGTACCGAACAATTATTCTGCAAAGGGCCATATCTCACAATACCCACAATCCCACAAGGTAGAAAATTGGATTCGAAATTGGCTTTTTGGGAGATGCCAGAGGGTGGTAGTAGACGGTTGCCTCTCTGGACAGGCCTCTGACTAGTGGAGGTCGCTGGACTCGGTGGTAAGTCCCATGTTTTCAGATACATCAGTAAAGTGGATAATACTTTGTTTCACTGGAGAAGCAAAGATGCTTTTGACACTTTGGTCTTCATAAATTAAAGAATTCGAATCCATTGAACCTTTTTAACCAATCTCCCATGCGAGAGTTTGTCAATGGCCTTGCTGAATTACCTGTAAAATACATGCACTACCCTTCCTTCATCAAATGTACCGTTAACTGCTTCAAAACGTTGCACAAGATCGATTATACACGATGCCACGCACAAACTATGTTGACGATCTAATCGGTTCCTAGCTATCTATATGCTTAAATTTCCGGTTCCTTGAAATACTTACCACTAACTTTCCCACCTGTTATTGGTGTGCAGGTGTCGCAGGGGGCTAACGAATCCGACTGCTCATCAGAACTATCACTGAAACAGCAATGATTAATTTCTCCACATCGGTGTGTGCCGGTAATTCTGAGCCCCCACCTGGTACATGCATGACTGACGCGTGAAGACCCAGTGGAAGCTCAATGAGCAAAACCGTGAAAACCGCAGCAGCGAGAGCAAAATCGTTTTCAGCAGAGAACAGAGTAAGAGGACCCGTATTATTTCCCAAAGCAGTAACGAACAGACAGTAACTGACTTGCCGTAGGACTGGAAACGCCTCCTCTCTAATCTGTATCAGTTCTGTTACTACTGATATCCCTCATTTCTATAGATTCTGTACCGGTTTGTAGAGTATCTACAAATTTAAAAAAATATATAAAATCTGTTTGAGTTCGCTCCCTGTCTTGCGGTTCCTTGCACACACGATCATTCGGATCTTCAAGAGGACCAATTTCCTCTCTTTCTATTCTTTCTGACCTACCATCTCTGTAGAAACTCTTTGGGTTCTCCCTCAACTTATTTTCCAGAGCAACCTCATGCCTTCATTCAGCCGTCCTGGTTTCCTTCTTCTGTGTTCTTTCAATTATTACGCTCCTCATCCCGCATTTGCTCCTGCCTGCCTACGTCTGATATCTACGACTTTGCTCTCTGAACCAGGGCCTCAAAATATCTCAAAAACGAAGATTCCTGAACCTATTATCCTCGCCGTTTATTCCAAGAAGCTTCGCTTTTGAACGGCTCCCACTTAGCTTTACCAGAAAACTGCAGTCTCAATCCACGCTTGCAAGATCCTGCTTTTATACCATCAAAATCGGCCATTTTCCTGCTGAGAATCCCTCAAACTCAAACTGCGAACCAAGCCTATCTTTTTCATATTTACTGTGAAAGTAATGCAATTATGCTCATTAGATGAAAAGTCTTTCCCTTCCCACCTGCCCGGTCTCATTCTTCGCACAATCCTGAACTCTATCTCATCTAGTTCTGTTACAGTATGGGAGTCCAGGTCAATATGTGAAACGTTAAAATCACCTACTGTGACAACATTTCAACTGTATCCGATCTCTCTGAAAATGTGTTTCTCTAAAAGCTTCGGACTGTTAGGTGTTCTGTACTATCGCCCAGGTAAAGTGGTCATACAATTCTTATTCCTGAGTTCCATCCATAACTCCTCACCAGACGAGTTCTCTAATCTGTCCAAACTGAGCACTATTGTGACACTTTCCCTGACTAGTGAAGACACCGCTCCTGCTCCTTTAATTACGTCCGCTCTGTCGGTTCCAAAAGAACAGAATCCCGGAATACTGTGCTGCCGGTTGTGCCCCTCCTGCAACTAAGTCTCACTAATGGCTGCAATATCTTAATTCCAAGTGTTGATCCATTGCCTGAGCTCATCTGCCTTTCGCATTATGCTTCTTGCATTGGAGATCAAAAGTAATCTGCAAAACCCTGAGGCAGTTATATATGAAGCTAATGTGTCAAAGTTTATGTGTTCTTTCCGCTTGACATATTCACTCCATAAAAGGGAAAATTAATAAATCTTTAAACGTTTTGTGAAATTCAGGCAGAAAACAATCCTGTCCTGAAGATTTATTACTCTGAAGTGATCCTAAAGCTTCTTCAACCTCTTTTAATGTAAAAGACCGATCTAATCCTTTCTGTTCTTCCGAATTCAATTTTGAGAAAGTTATTTGTGATAAAAAAAATCTTTCTATCTCATCAACATCATTTTGTGATTACGATTGATATAATTCGGAGTAAAAACTTTTGACTGTTTTATTAATTTCTAAAGGTTTATAAGTAATTTTATTTGCACTTGTTCTAATTGCATTTATCATTTTGGAAGCCTGTTCAGTTTTCAACTACCAGGCAAGAATCTTTTGTGATCTTTAACCTAATTCATAATACCTCTGTTTAGATCTCATAATTGCTTTTTCTTTTCGGTATGCCTGAAGCCTATTATATTATAGCTTCTTATTGACAAGTTGTCTTCGTTTTTCTTCTGTAAAATACCTTTTTAACACCAGATGCCTGCTTCATTCACCTTTCCAAAATTCCCTGTCAGAGTTTTCTGCAAGTACACGTCATTGTACATTACCGCTTTCTTTCCTTGGTGGTATAATATTTTTTAGAGTTCCTTGTTATCCATTTAACCCGTACGGTCAATGAACCTTTTGGTCCAAAGACAAACAAAGACAAACCCAGTGAGAAACAATTACTTTCATGTGAACAATTATCGGATTAACCCATAAATACGTGGACGTCAAGGACGGTATGTTTCGGCCTGAATGCGACAATTTAAAATGAATGAATACTGCGGATGTCTGTTCATTGGGTACGGTATATATAGTTGAGCTGCTTTCTCTATTGTGTTGGAGTTTGTGGTTGAGCAGAGAGGATTGCAGTGTGTATTGAACATTTCAGCAGTATTTGAGCGGTATTTTAAATATTTTGCTTCAGTAAGCAGTCTTGTTCTTTAAATCAATCATGGGTTATAGGTATAGAAATGTGAGTTACATACGTCATGACGCGACCACACGATATGTGGGCGCATCGTTTAAAATAAATACACAATTAGACTTATATTTCAGAATGCCGTATTTTCTTTTGAATTAATTTAATGTTTTTAAACTACAAAACATGACATCACTCAGAAGCACGAGTTCCCAATTTAGAGTCTACGGAATCCTTGGGTAATGGTAGGGTTCCACGGCATTGACGATGTTACGAACCCCTGTTCTAAACCTATTTTTAGCGTTCTACCTGTCCAAATATCCCTAAGCATTGGTTATGTATCTGCCTTAACCGGTTTCCATGGCAGCTCGTTCCATATAAAGACCACCATCGGGGTGAAACGTTAGTCCCTCAGATCCGCTTTCGATTTTCACCTCACATCGTAAACCTGTGCCACCTAGGTTTCGACTGCACTACGCAGGGTCTAGGATAATTACCGTCCGGCTCACCTGCATCCCCTCACATTGTTGGGTGTGACGCTGTGTGGCAGGAGTTGGGATGTTATGTTGCAGTTGTATAAGATGTTGGTGAACGCGCACCTGGTGTGCTGTCTACAGATTTGATCACACTGTGGTGGGAAGGACGTCCTCAAACTACAGAATATTGAGGAGGATATTGCCTGGACTCGTGTGGATGATATCTTGGGAGTTATCTTGGGCAGGAGAGATGCAGTTCTTTTGAGGAATTTTCTCAAAGTTCAAAGCAAAGTTCAAGGAGCTTATACATACGTTAATGCACATGTCACAAAATGCTGCCTTGAGAGTCATTTCCCTGCGAAATTTCATAATCGATTCTAAGCAAGGCAACGGAACCAATGTAAAGCTACTCAAACAGATACTAATAAACAAGTGCAAAAGCTGTCCAATTTAAGAAACACGAACATAAAACCAAAATAGTAATAATTATTATTGAAAACATGAATTGGGGTTCTTAAAAGTAAGTGAGTCCATAGGTGTCTCTGAGTGGTGAATAAGCTGATGTTCGGCAGAGATAATGATGAATGTACGTATTATTATCTCCGCAATCGCACAGGAATTAATTCCGTAGTCATATGCCCCTTTAATCAATTATATCTGCCGACACAATGTCTATATCCTTTCGCTTCTTGCACATCACTTTCAAAATAACATTTTCGTTTCCCTGTTATAATTGCCTGCACCATTATCATAACACGTGCACTCTTGGCAACCCATCGCTCTCTGTGCAAAAGGAAACTCAGCTTAAGTCCATCCCCTCGGGCATGAGGCATTTCCATAATACCGGGGAAAAAAACACAGTATTGGCCGTTTACTCTATCTATGCCCCTCATAAGATTATGAATTTCGCACATATCTCCACTCATCTACCGCCATTCCACAGAAATCAACACACGTTTGTCCATCAAGCGCCGTCTTATATAAGCAACATCCTGGTGAAATTCTGCACCTTCTGTAACACAGCAAACACCCATTCTATAATCGCATGCTGAATGCAATTATCTGGATAATGCCTGAGTAGTATTTTATTCCGCAGGAGCATAACTTCCCGAGTCTTGAAATAAATTTCTCAACTGAGAAAGACCAGCATGTGATGTGTTTTTTTTTTCACCACCCTGTCAACATTTGGAACCACACTCAAGGAGCTATAGACTTGGACCCTCTGCTCAGCGCCACTGTTAAGGGCCTTGATATTTACACTAGCTTGCCTCTACACATTTGATCTGCCAAAGTGTAACACTTTCCAAATCGATCCAGGTTAAACTCCATTTGTCATTTCTCAGTCGATCGCTACAACAGATCTCAATTACACTCTACATTTTGAAAGTCATTTATGCTATCCACAAAACCATTCTGCGCATCACCAACAACTGTACACCCGAAGTCATTTATATATCCTGTACAGGTCTCCATTTGATCACCACTCATTCCCTCCGTGTACTGAAGTGCTCAGAGTCAAACTCGAAACCTCCTTCACATGCTTTTGAAAGGCAGGTTAGTGCCAGAAGACTGCAGAGGAATTTCCCCTGGATTGTTTGGATGGGGCCGGGGGCTGGTTTGAGTAATACGGTGGAGACTGGACTGTTTTGACATACAGTGTTGATCTACAGAGTGATCTTCGGATCCCAGTTTATAACTCGCTGAAAGTGGCTGACAAGGGGATGTGTTAGTAAACGGGGAGTAGACCTGCTTGCCTATCAGAGTCTAGGCAGGGTCAGGCAGATATTTTGCAGTTTTATAAATCTCTAGATTAAACCCATCTGGAGTATTATATTCAATTATCGGGGAAACAAAGTGCAGGTTTTGAATGGTGAGTAGTAGAGATTTACCAGGATTCCGACTGGATAGGGAGAACTTCGACAATATAGGGACATTTTCTCAGAGCTGCGGAGGCCGCGGGAGGCTTGGCAGAAGTATGTATGGATATGAGAGGCACGGATATGACAGCCGGTCATTCTCCCCTAAGGAGGAAATCTGTAATAACAGAGTGCGTGCATTTAAAGTTAAAGGACCTCATTAAACATGTTTTGGACAATTTATCTAATTTCGTGTAATATTCTATCTTTTCCTGTATAAAGTCAACAATTTGAGATAATAATGTCAAACCTGACTCTGAATGTTTAACAGGAATGAGTGCTGCATACTAAAAGTGGTGGGTGTCTGGAAAGAAACCCAGGGGTGGTGGTGGAGACAGATACAATAGAGTCTATAAGATACCATTTGAATCTGTGGAGGAAGGTTCAGCCGTTCCGCTTGGACTTGTCCGTGGGGACGCCGACACCGGCGAGTAACAACAGCAGCGACTCGCTGAACTTTGCTTCTTTTAATGAATGGTGAAAGCAGAAGAGAAGGTACTGAGCACGGGTCAAATTTCCATCCCGCCTATCCCATGTCAGACCCACATCAGCCTCCTGCTGTCACTAACATCTGTGCCTGTCAGTTTTAAGATAACTTAACTGATGATTAGAGAACATGAACATCAGTCATGGACAGTGGCGGGAGGGTAATTCAGAAGCAGAGACCTGAACTTTCCCCAGAAAACAAACACCATTTATATTGTCCCCGCCCTATTCCTTCACATTAGCCAATTATTAAAGTGAAAAACGACAAATGGACTGATTGACAGTGAATTAGCGATCCAGCATCAGACTAACCACACGGTCCTAAAGCAACGTTGGACTGGACTGTGAGGGTACTGTGCGTCAACTGGAAAAGATGGACATCACCAAAGAACACTTGGTGGACAGCATTCTGAAGCTGTTCTTAGACTGATGTCTGGCGGGTAGCGAGTCGCCACGGCGCGCGCGCGCCACACACACACACACACACACACACACACACACACACACACACACACACACACACACACACACACACACACACACACACACACACACACACACACACACACACACACACACACACACACTCACTCTCGCCCTAAAGTCCCGGAGCTGGCGTGGGAAGGGACAGTTCTGCTGGGAATAACAACTGGGTGCTCAGCTGGTGAATGTGCGCAGTTGGAGCCCGGACTGGATATACTGCGTCCGTCTGCAGGTTGTGCTCAGAACGCGGCTTTATTAATGAACTGAAGCACAGAAGTGATCGGATATTTCACCGCACTGATCAGCTGCTCCCTGAATTTCGACTGAGTCACCACGTAGATAAATGTGTTCGTGCAGCAGCTGACGTTCCTCAGCAAAACGCCGACAAGATCGTTGAGGAGGAATCCTTTTCCCGTGACCTGATAATATAAGATATTTACAACGTATGTCATCCACAGGAGGATGAAGCTGCCGGAGAGGGTGAAGAGTAAAACTACAGATCTCCTCCTGCTCTCCATCTCCGGGTCACTGCGGTTCTCCCCCTTGCTCTGACCCTTCAACCCTTTACGGACCCGACTGGCCACTAAAATGTGTTTGACTGTCAGAGCATTGAGCAGCAAGATCGCAGCGAAAGGGAGGAACGGTGTTAAAACCGTGTCGAGCCAATCATACCCTATCCACCCAGCGTCAGTGAAATAACTGTTTTTGGTTCTACAGAACCACATTACGTTGTCGATTATCTCTCTGGCTTCGGTCGTGAAGTAACGCGGAACATTTTTCAGACAGAACAGTACGCCGGTTGTTGTTAGAACCACAGCCGCAGTTTTCCCGGTGCAATATTTTGTTTTCAGCTTCTGGCAGCAAATGGCGACAAACCGATCAATGGTGAAAGTGACGGTGAACCAGACAGAACAGTCTGTGGCTGTGAACGACAGTACATTATTAACACGGCACGCAGGTGTGAGGTCTAGAAAATTCAACGGGAAGTAAAACGAATTGATTCGATTCAAAATAACCTGGATGACAACGGTCAGTAGATCCGCCGCTGCCATGGCGACCAGGTAGCGAGTGGTGCAGGTAGAGAGGCCGCACTTTCCCCGGGACAGAATCACAATCGCCACTAAATTCACTGGAGAGAGAGGGGGAGGGGGGAAGAGAGGGGTAGAGAGATTGAGAGGGACAGAGAGAGAGGGAGAGTGACAGACAGTGTGAAGATGGAGAGAGTGGAGGAGTGGAAGACAGAGGACGAGAGGGGTAGTAGGGAGAGGGGGAGAGGGGAGAAGGGGAATGGGAGGGAGTGTGGTAGTGGTCCGGGTGAGAGGAAGGGTAAGGGGAGAGAGAGAGTGAGATGGAGAGCGAGAGGGACAGGCAGAGGGAGAGGGAAGGAAAGAACAGACACTGGACATTACTGAACATATATTACGGGAATTAACACGCGATTGGATTTCCTCTAAATATCAGGAGTGCTAGAGTCTGTGAACGGCTGCTAATCTAACATCAGACACGGGTCATATTGTCTCTGACCTGCCTTGGTCAGTGTGCAGATAAGACGATGTTGGGGCACTCGTCGGCGATCAAAACGAGCTCCATGGAAAACAGCGATCGGTGTTCATCCCAATTCCAGTCTCTGATGGAGCCGGGTTTCACTGATTTAACCGTGACTGACTAGGGCCCTGGAAAATCAGCATCTGATGGGGCCGAGAAGGGATACAGCGGGGAGCAATACACACAAAATACTGGAGGAACTCAGCAAGTCAGGCAGCATCCAGGGAATTGAACAAACTCTCTTTTCGATCGAGACATTTATTGCAGATGAAGCGGTGCTCCCATTTACGGCGGGTTTCAGAGGGAAAGCACGAACAACTTCATCAGAAGAGACAGCGTGACTCACTTAATGGATTCGTTCTACAGCGCAGTTCAATTCAATAACACACGTCAGCAGATCCGTGGGCACTGGTTCAGGCGATCAGACCCAATTATTGACCAACAGGCAATCCGACTGTGACCGACAGCACAGAGAGATGTGAAACACGGGGCCAGGAGTTAACTTTGATCAATAACTTAGAAACAGTGAACTTGACAAATCACTTCCAGTCACACATTTCCGAGAGAGTCGCCTGTCCGCAGCAGTGCTACAACTCTGAGCAAAGGCCCACTAAATCCCTCCCAATTATCCTTCCCCGGACAGCAGCTTGGCAAAAACTCTAGAACATATGTGTGCACGATCCCATTAATAAACTCCGAGACACACCTCCACAGACAGCGTCCTTTCCCCAGCAGTGATACAAATATGGACAAGGTCCGATTAAAACCCTTCCAGTCACACCGTCTAAGAGATCTGGGCGTACCCGGTTCTATTTAAACCCTGATAGTCTCACCTTCTCGGAGAGCTGTGTGTCCCCAGCACCTGTACAACTCCGGACAAAATTCAATTAAAACCCTTCCAGTCACACCTTCATGGAGAGCTGTATGTCGCCAGCACCGTGAAACTCCAGACAAGATCCAGTTAAAAGAAACAACATCGTTTAACTCGATCCCGGGAGTTAGAGGAGAGACTGAGATTTAGTTTTGTTTGTTATTATATATGATAAATCAGAATGTTGAATTGAGTGGATCGATATCACTGACGGGTATTTGTGAATTATTCGTCAAGTTATCACAAATAGGTTGACTCTGGTTAATACACAGAAACACCAAACACCACTGGACTGGGGGTTCTCATGAAAAACAGCTTAGAAGAAGTCAGCTTCACAATGTAAACCCATCCCAGTCACCCCTTCACGGAGCTTCCCTTCCCCAGCTGTGGGACATTTTGCACAAGGTCCCATTAAAACCCTTCCAGTCACACCGTCTAGGAGAGCTGTGTGTACCCGGTACTGGGACAAACTTGGACAAGATAACATTAAAGGCAAGAACAACCTGAGTTAAAGGAGAGACAGAGAATTGGTTCAGATTGTCAGTAAATATAAAATAATTAGGATGCTGAATTGACAAGATCGATATCTTTGACGGATATCTGTGCAAAGATCATCAAGTTGGAAGCTTGTCGATTAATCATAAACAGATTCACATCGGTTTGCAGACGAAAATACCAAACGTGAATTGCTCTCCTCACTCACCAGGAACTCCAATGACGGCAATGAGCACGTACAATATTTTCTCCACACTGTAGTACCTTGCCAAAGCTGCAGACATTTTCTCTGCTCAATGGTCCCCCTCCCTAACCCCTCCGTGCTACAAGCGTTCACTTGGAATGAAATGTTGAGGCATCACATGCCTGCGTTTATTTTTAATACCATTTTGCGAATCCACAGGGACACCGTTCAACAGAATTAAAAATAAAGATTTTATAAATTATTTCCAAACCGATTACGTCAGACAAGTGCAATCCATGCGGTGACCGACAGGGATTAATTCAGCGAATTCACTGTGAAACTACAAACAGTGAAAATTGTGGTGGTACTCAGGGGTCTAAATTGGGAGTGACATTCCTCCAACAACGTCGATTTTGAAATTAATGAGTCAGTCATCTTTTTGCGCTCGCCATTCTTTGGTACAATTTAAAGTGGTACGTAGAGCCAATTCATCTAAAGAGAAATTATTCTGTTTTTATTCTGATATTTTTCCAACTTGTGACAAATGTAATTCAGCCAATGCTTCGTTAATTCATATGCTTTGGTTATGTCCTAGCTTAAAAAAAAATTGGAAACATGTATTTTTTACTTTTTCTCAGGTTGTTAACATTAACTTTGAACCTAATCTTCTTACTGCTCTCTTTGGTATTCTCGGAACTCAAGATATAACTTTAACTCCCTCAGACTTGTATGTTCCAGCTTTCATCTCACTTATGGCGAGAAGACGGATTTTGCTTAAATCCAAAGAAGCAGTCTCTCCTACTCACATGCAGAGGTTAGAAGACATTATGACTCATCTTAGTTTGGAGAAGATTCGGTGTTCTATTTCTAATTCAGTACAGTACTTTTATACGACATGGGGTCCCTTTATGAACTACTACTCTAACTGGTGGAAGATTTTTTTCTTCGGACATGTTATTAATTATGTTATTCTTTGTTAACAACTTAGCGACACTTTTTGAAATATTTTTTTCCTTGTTCTTACCCATTGGCTTTCTTGGTAGGGGCTAGATTATATATATATAATTCCTAAGGTATACTCTTTATTTATTTGCAGTATTAGTAATCATTACCGGAGTACTATATATACATATGTTACTCCGTCCTATACAGTTCGAATCTTCTATTGTCTGTATTCTGTTAGTAATTATATATATATATATATATATATATATATATATATATATATATATATATATATATATATACTCTGTATTTGTTACATATTCCTGTATACATTAATAAACATATTGAAAGAGAACAACGTGGACAATATTTCAAACTCTATCAGACCCCTCTCCCCAACTCATGTCGTGTGAATGCGAGTTTTGTCCAGCAGCTGAGGGGATACATTGAGAGTAAAATGGCCAGTCCACTCTGATTCTCCAGCAACTGTGATCGCAGCCCATCTCATCGTCAACTTACTTCTCACTCAAAATTACCAGTAACCATCATCAACTTGTTTTTGTCGAATATGCCAATCTATGTCTTAATAGAGAAAACATGTCTACGTTTGTCACCTTTGACAAAAATCTATGCTATGAGAAAAGAAACTTTGCTGCCTTCTATTTTTCTTGCATCTACATAGACCAACGAAAGATACAGCAAAAAGAGACTCTTCGGCCCGCCGTGCCTCTGCCAACCATGATAACACAGTAAACGGATCTGCCAACAGATGACCCGTCTCATTACATTACCAGCCTGACCATGTGTCAACCTTCACCACAGTAACCTTGAGCATCTGGAATATCAGTTCTCACAGGCTTTCAGACCATTTGGGGATTAGTTTGTACCAACAAAGGTGTCTAAACCTTTTGAAATGTCTTATGAATTAAATGTGTTCCCAATGTAAATATGTCATTCAAACGAACCATTTGTCAGACACAATATAGAACCGTAGAACATTACAACACAGAAACAGGCCTTTTGGATCTTCTTGGCTTGTCAAAGGCCTTACTGAAGTCCATGTATATAACATCCGCTTCCTTCCCTTCATCCAATTTCCTGGTAACCTCCTCAAAAAACTCCAATAGATTTGTCAAACATGACCTACCACGCACAAAGCCGTGTTGACTCTTCCTAATAACTCCCTGTCCATCCAAATACTTGTATATCCTATCTCTTAGTACTCCTTCCAATAAGTTACCTACTACAGACATCAAACTTACCAGCCTATAATTTCCCGGATTACTTTTTGAGCTTTTTTTAAAGAACGGAACAACATGAGCTATCCTCCGATCCTCCGGCACCTCACCCCTAGATACCGACATTTGAAATATATCTGCAAGGGTCCCTGCAATTCCGACACTATTCCGAGGGAATACCCTGTCAGGACCTTTGGATTTATCTACTTTGATTTGCCTCAAGATAGCAAACACTTCCTACACTTCAATCTGTATAGGTTCCATGATCTCACTACTATTGAAATAATAATAATAATAATAATAATAATAATAATAATAATAATAATAATAATAACAATTATTATTATTATTATTATTATTATTATTATTATTATTATTATTATTATTATTATTATTATTATTATTATTATTATTATTATTACAATAATAATATACGTCAATTTAGCTGGAACCCAGAACATTCTTGGGCTTGACTCTGAAGTGCCCTAAACTCGGACAGTCTCTGCTCAATATATTTGTGATAACGAACAGTTGCGAGTGCAAAGACTAAGAATTTCCGGGGCAAAGGCATTTTACCACTCGGGGTAAAGAGTTGCAAGACTGCACAGGCGCATGACGTCCGCCAATAGAGCGGGAAAAGTTTAAAAAGAAGAACGCCATATCCAGAGGGCAGCAGAGAGATAGGACTTTGGCTCAACGGGCTTAGGTGGTAACGGAACGAGGCGAGATAGGTTTCCCTGTGTTAATTGAAGAAAGGAAGAATGTGTGTGAGGCCCGTGTTCTGTGCTTGGTGTCAGATGTGGAAAGACCTGGAGTCTCCCAGCCTACCGGGCGGCCATATCTGCACCCGGTGTGTCGAGTTGCAGCTCCTAAGGGACCGCGCTAGGGAACTGGACTGCAGCTGGATGACCATCGCCTGCTCAGGCAGAGCGAACAGGTGATAGAAGGGAATTATAGGCAGGTGATCACACCGGGGCGTGGGGAGACAGATCATTGGGTAACAGTCAGGAGAGGGAAGGGGAAGAGTCAGGTACTAGAGAATACCCCTGTGGCTGTCCTCCGGAACAATAAGTACTCCTGCTTGAGTACCGTTGTGTGGGGGGAGGGGTGTCAGCCTACCTGTGGTAAGCAACAGTGGCCGTCCCTCTGGCGCAGAGTCCGGCCCTTTGGTTCAGAAAGATAGGGAAAGGAAGAGAAAGGCAGTAGTGATAGGGGACTCTATAGTTAGGTGGTCAGACAGGCAATTCTGTGGATGCAGGAAAGAAACTTTGCTTCTCAGGTGCCAGGGTCGGGATGTTTCAGATCCAGAGGTCCTGATACATATTGGTACCAATGACGTAGGTAGGAAAAGGGAAGAGGTCCTGAAAACAGACTACAGGGAGTTAGGAAGGAAGTTCAGAAGCAGAACCGAACAAAGCTGTAATCTCGAAATTACTAACTGTGCCACATGACAGTGAGAATAGGAGTAGAAACAGATGGAGGATAAATGCGTGACTGAGGGATAGGAGCAGGGAACAGGGATTCAGATTTCTGGATCAATGGGGCCTCTTTAGGGGCAAGTGTGAACTGTACAAATAGATCGGGTTGAATTTGAATCCAAGGGGGACCAATATCCTGGCAGGGAAGTTTGTTAAGGCTACTGGAAAGAGTTTGAACTGGAATTGTTGGGGGTTGGGAACCGAACTGAAGAGACTGTGCAAAAGGCGGTTGGCTCACAAATAGAGAAAGCTTGGTAACAGTATGTGAAGGCGTATAGGCAGGTGATAAAGAAGGGTCGCGCTCAGACGGAGGATTTGAGATGTATCTCTGTTAACACGAGGAGCATTGTTAAAAAAGCGGATGAGCTTCGAGCGTGGATCAGTAATTGGAACCATGATGTGGTGGCCTTTACAGAGACTTGGATGGTTCAGGGACAGGATTGGTTACCACAAATGCCGGGTTATAGATGTTTCAGAAACGACGGGCGGGGAGTCCAAAGAGGTGGGGGCGTGGCACTGTTGATCAGAGATAGTGTCATGGCTGCGGAAAAGGTGGACGTCATGGAGGGATTGTCTACGGAGAATCTGTCGGTGGAGGTTGGAAACAGGAAGGGGTCAATAACTATACAGGGCGTTTTTTATAGGTCGCCCACTAGTAACCGGGATATCGAGGAGCAGATAGGGAAAGGAAAGGAAAGGAAATAATAGCAGAATTGTGGTGATGGGAGATTTTAATTTCCCAAATATCGATTGGCATCTCGCTAGAGCAAGAAGTTTAGATAGGGTGGACTTTGTTAGATGTGTTCAGGAATGTATCTTGACTAAGCTGTTCCACCGTGAACACGATCTGTTATGAGCTAACATGGCGCTTCCAGATCAGGTCATGCATAGCACATCCCTCCGCCGCTCCGTTCAGTTATATTTCTGGGGTACAGTGGCTAGCGACTCTTGTGCCTGTTTTGTGTTCTATCGCTAAGCAGCAGTCAACTATCTGGTTGGCCTATCAGAGTTCTCTTTGCGAACTAGTTGACTTGATCAGCATTTCTGATCTGGCTACTGTGCACGATTGCAATTAATAAAAACATATGTAGATAAACCTCCAAGAAGAGAGACTGTACTTGGTATGGTATTGGGAAATAATCCTGGTCAGGTGTCAGCCCTCTACATGGCAGAGCATTTTGGAGATCGTGATCATAATTCTATCAACTTTGCAATAGCATTGGAGAGAGATGGGAACACACAAGTTAGAAAAGCGTTTAATTTGGAGTAATTAGAATTATGAGGCTATCAGGCAGGAAATTGGAAACTTAAATTGGGAACCGATGTTCTTAGGGAAAGGTACGGAAGAAATGTGGCATATGTTCAGGGGATATTTCTGTGGAGTTCTGCATAGGTAGAATCCAACGAGACAGCGAAATTATGGTAGGGTACAGGAACCGTTGTGTACAAAGGATGTAGTAAATTTAGTTAACAAGAAAAGAAAAGCTGACGAAAGGTTCAGAGAGTTAGGTAATGTTAGAAATCTAGGAGATTATGAGGCTAACAGGAAGGAGCTTAAGAAGAAAATTATGAAATCCAGAAGGGGCCATGAGAAGGCCTTGGCGTGAAGGATTAAGGAAAACCCGAAGGCATTCTACAAGTATGTGAGGAGCAAGAGGATAAGATGTGAAAGAATAAGACCTATCAAGTGTGACAGTGGGAAAGTGTGCATGGAACCGAAGGAAATATCAGTGGTACTTAATGAATATTTTACTTCAGTATTCACTATAGAAAAGGATCTTAGTGATTGCAGTGATGACTTGCAGCAGTCTGAAAAGCTTAAGCATGTAGATATTAAGAAAGAGGATGTGCTGGAGCTTTTGGAAAGCATTAAGTTGGATAAGTCGCCGAAGTCGGACGAAATGTAACCCAGGCTACTGTGGGAGGCGAAGGAGGAGATTGCTGAGCCGCTGGAGATGATCTTTGTATCATCAGTATGGACAGAAGGGGTTCCGGTGGATTGTAGGGTTGCGGATGCTGTTACTTTATTCAAGAAAGGGAGTAGAGATAGCCCAGGAAATTATAACAATTGAGCCTTAAGTTGATGGAGACGATCCCGAGAGACAGGATTTATGAACATTTGGAGAGTTATAATATGATTAGGCGTAGTCAGCATGGCTTTGTCAAAGCCATGTCGTGCCTTACAGGCCGAAGAAATTTTTTGAGGATGTGACTAAACACATTGATGAAGGAAGAACAGTAGATGTAGTGTATATGGATTTCAGCAAGGCATTTAATAAGGTACTCCATGCAAGGCTTATTGAGAAAGTAAAGAGGCATGGGATCCAAGGGGATTGCTCTGTGTATCCAGAAGTGACTTGCCCACAGACGACAGAGACTGATTGTAGACGGGTCATATTCTGCATAGAGGTCGGTCAACAGTAGCGTGTCTCATGGACCCTTACCCTTCGTGATTTTTATAAATGACCTGGCTGAGGAAGTGGGGGAATGGGTTTGTAAGTTTGCTGATGACAGAAAGGTTGGAGGTGTTGTGGATTGTGTAGAGAACTGCCAGAGTTTACAGCGGGGCATTCATAGAATGCAAAACGGGGCTGAGATGTGGCAGATGGAGTTCAACTCAGATAAGTGCGAAGTTGGTTATTTTGGTAGGTCAAGTAGATTGGCAGAATACAGCATTAATTTTAAGTCTCTTGGCAGTGCGGAGGATCAGAGGGATCTTGGGGTCTGAGTCCATGGGACGCTCAAAGCAGCTGCGCAGGTTGACTCTATGGTTAAGAAGGTATACGGTGACCTTCATCAATCCTGGAATTGAATTTAGGAGCCGAGACGTAATGTTGCAGCTATGTAGGACTGTGGTCAGACCCCTCTTGGAGCTCTGTGCTCAATTCTGGTCGCCTCACTACAAGAAGGATGTGGAGGCCATAGAAAGGGTGCTGAGGAGATTTACAAGGATGTTGTTTGGATTGGGGAACATGCCTTATTGAAAATAGGTTGAGTGAACTCCCTCTTTTCTCCTTGGAGCGACGGAGGATGTGAGGTGACCTGATGTAAGTGTATGAGATGATGACAGGCATTGATATGTGGATATCAGATCGGAGTTCTGAGAGGCGTGACTGCGCAGGCGCGTGAAGGAGACCTGGGAAGGAGGGAAGATATAAAAAGAACGCAGCCTTAAGCAGCGGGCAGCTTCGTTTGCGGGCAGCGGAGTGAGCCGGGAGCAGAGTGTAGGGCTTGGGCTCAGAGGGCTTAGGCGGAAGAGGGCACAGTAGGCTTATCTTTTAGTTCTTGTTATTTTCAGTTATTCGGGAAGTATGAGTGTGAGGGCAGCTTGTTGTTCTCGGTGTCGGATGTGGGAGGTCCTGGAGTCTCCGAGCCTCCCGGACGTCCACATCTGCGCCAGGTGCGCCGAACTGCAGCTCCTGAGGGACCGAGTTAGGGAACTGGAGCTGCAGCTCGATGACCTTCGCCTGGTCAGGGAGAGTGAGGAGGTGATAGAGAGGAGTTACAGGCAGGTGGTCACTCCGGGGCCACGGGAGGCAGATAGGTGGGTCACGGTCAGGAAGGGGAAGGGGCAGGTACTAGAGTGTACCCCAGTGGCTGTACCCCTTGACAATAAGTACTCATGTTTGAGTGTTGGGGGGGACAGCCTACCTGGAGGAAGTGACAGTGGCCGGGCCTCCGGCACAGAGGACGGCCCTGTAGCTCGGAAGGGTAGGGAAAGAAGAAAGAGGACCATAGTAATAGGGGACTCGATAGTCAGGGGTTCAAGCAGGCGGTTCTGTGGAGGTGATCGGGAGTCCCGGATGGTAGTTTGCCTCCCTGGTGCCAGGGTCCGGGATGTTTCTGATCGCGTCCAAGATATCCTGAAGTGGGAGGGTGAGCAGCCAGAGGTTGTGGTACATGTAGGTACCAATGACATATGTAGGAAAGGGGAAGAGGTCCTGAAACGAGAGTATAGGGAGTTAGGAAGGCAGTTAAGAAGAAGGACCGCAAAGGTAGTAATCTCGGGATTACTGCCTATGCCACGCGACAGTGAGAGTAGGAATGGAATTAGGTGGAGGATGAATGCGTGGTTGAGGGATTGGAGCAGGGGGCAGGGATTCAAGTTTCTGGATCATTGGGACCTCTTCTGGGGCAGGCGTGACCTGTTCAAGAAGGACGGGTTACACGTGAATCCTGGGGGGACCAATATCCTAGCGGGGAGGTTTGCTAGGGCTACAGGGCAGACTTTAAACTAGTAAGATGGGGGGGGGGGCGGAAATCAATTTGAGGAAACTATGAGAGAGGAGGTTAGTTCACCAGTAGAGCAAGTAAGTAGACAGTGTGTGAGGGAGGAGAGGCAGGTGATGGAGAAGGGATGCGCTCAGCCCGAAGTTGTAGGGGAGAAGAAAGAAAAGGATAATAAATTTGAATGCATTGCTAGGGATGAAAAGAGAGGAGGAGTTGGAGAGTATCTTAAATGTATCTATTTTAATGCTAGGAGCATTGTAAGAAAGGTGGATGAGCTTAAAGTGTGGATTGATACCTGGAATTATGATGTTGTAGCTATTAGTGAAACATGGTTGCAGGAAGGGTGTGATTGGCAACTAAATATTCCTGGATTTAGTTGCTTCAGGTGTGATAGAGTAGGAGGGGCCAGAGGAGGAGGTGTTGCATTGCTTGTCCGAGAAAATCTTATGGCGGTGCTTTGGAAGGATAGATTACAGAGCTCCTCTAGGGAGTCTATTTGGGTGGAATTGAGGAATGGGAAAGGTGTAGTAACACTGATAGGAGTGTATTATAGGCTACCTAATGGGGAGCGTGAGTTGGAAGAGCAAATGTGTAAGGAGATAGCAGATATTTGTAGTAAACACAAGGTGGTGATTGTGGGAGATTTTAATTTTCCACACATAGATTGGGAAGCTCATTCTGTAAAAGGGCTGGATGGTTTAGAGTTTGTGAAATGTGTGTAGGATAGTTTTTTGCAACAATACATAGAAGTGCCGACTAGAGATGGGGCAGTGTTGGATCTCCTGTTAGGGAATGCGATAGGTCAGCTGACAGATGTATGTGTTGGGGAGCACTTCGGGTCCAGTGATCACAATAGCATTAGCTTCAATATAATTATGGAGAAGGACAGGACTGGACCTAGAGTTGAGATTTTTGATTGGAGAAAGGCTAACTTTGAGGAGATGCGCAGGGATTTAGAGAGAGTGGATTGGGTCAAGTTGTTTTATGGGAAGGATGTAATAGAGAAATGGAGGTCATTTAAGGGTGAAATTATGAGGGTACAGAATCTTTATGTTCCTGTTCGGTTGAAAGGAAAGGTTAAAGGTTTGAAAGCGCCATGGTTTTCAAGGGATATTAGAAACTTGGTTCGAAAAAAGAGGGATGTCTACAATAGATATAGGCAGCATGGAGTAAAGGAATTGCTCGAGGAATATAAAGAATGTAAAAGGAAACTTAAGAAAGAGATTAGAAAAGCTAAAAGAAGTTACGAGTTTGGTTTGGCAAATAAGGTGGAAGTAAATCCGAAAGGCTTCTACAGTTATATTAAAAGCAAGAGGATAGTGAGGGATAAAATTGGTCCCTTAGAGAATCAGGGTGGTCAGCTATGTGTGGAGCCGAGGGAGATGGGAGAGATTTTGAACGATTTCTTCTCTTTGGTATTCACTAAGGAGAAGGATATTGAATGGTGTAAGGTGTGGGAAACAAGTAAGGAAGTTATGGAACCTATGACAATTAAAGAGGTGGAAGTACTGGCGCTTTTAAGAAATTTAAAAGTGGATAAATCTCCGGGTCCTGACCGGATATTCCCCAGGACCTTGAGGGAAGTTTGTGTAGAGATAGCATGAGCTCTGACGGAGATCTTTCGGATGTCATTAGAAACGGGGATTGTGCCGGAGGATTGGCGTATGCTCATGTGGTTCCATTGTTTAAAAAGGGTTCTAGAAGTAAGCCTGGCAATTATAGACCTGTCAGTTTGACATCAGTGGTGGGTAACTTAATGGAAAGTATTCTTAGAGATAGTATTTATAATTATCTGGATAGACAGGATCTGATTAGGAGTAGCCAGCATGGATTTGTGCGTGGAAGGTCATGTTTGACAAACCTTATTGAATTTTTTGAAGTAGTTACGAGGAATGTTGACGAGGGTAAGGCAGTGGATGTAGTCTATATGGACTTCAGCAAGGCCTTTGACAAAGTTCCACATGGAAGGTTAGTTAAGAAGGTTCAGTCGTTAGGTATGAATGCTGGAGTAATAAAATGGATTCAACAGTGGCTAGATGGGAGAATCCAGAGATTAGTGGTGGATAATTGTTTATCGGGATGGAGGCCGGTGACTAGCGGGGTGCCTCAGGGATCTGTTTTGGGCCCAATGTTGTTTGTAATATACATAAATGATCTGGATGATGGGGTGGTAAATTGGATTAGTAAGTATGCTGATGATACTAAGGTAGGAGGTGTTGTGGATAATGAGGTGGGTTTTCAAAGCTTGCAGGGAGATTTATGCCGGTTTGAAGAATGGGCTGAACGTTGGCAGATGGAGTTTAATGCTGAGAAGTGTGAGGTTCTACATTTTGGCAGGAATAATCCAAATAGAACATACAGGGTAAATGGTAGGGCATTGAGGAATGCAGTGGAACAGAGAGATCTAGGAATAACAGTGCATAGTTCCCTGAAGGTGGAGTCTCATGTAGATAGGGTGGTGAAGAAGGCTTTTGGAACGCTGGCCTTTATAAATCAGAGCATTGAGTACAGAAGTTGGGATGTAATGTTAAAATTGTACAAGGCATTGGTAAGGCCAAATTTGGAATATTGTGTACAGTTCTGGTCACCGAATTATAGGAAAGATATCAATAAATTAGAGAGAGTGCAGAGACGATTTACTAGGATGTTACCTGGGTTTCAGCACTTAAGTTACAGAGAAAGGTTGAACAAGTTAGGTCTCTATTCATTGGAGCGTAGAAGGTTGAGGGGGGATTTGATCGAGGTATTTAAAATGTTGAGAGGGATAGTTAGAGTTGACGTGAATAGGCTGTTTCCATTGAGAGTAGGGGAGATTCAAACGAGAGGACGTGATTTGAGAGTTAGGGGGCAAAAGTTTAAGGGAAACACGAGGGGGTATTTCTTTACTCAGAGAGTGATAGCTGTGTAGAATGAGCTTCCTGTAGAAGTAGTAGAGGCCAGTTCAGTTGTGTCATTTAAGGTAAAATTGGATAGGTATATGGACAGGAAAGGAGTGGAGGGTTATGGGCTGAGTGCGGGTAGGTGGGACTAGGTGAGATTAAGAGTTCGGCACGGACTAGGAGGGCCGGAATGGCCTGTTTCCGTGCTGTGATTGTTATATGGTTATATGGTTATATGATATTCAGAGGCTTTTTCCCAGGGCTGGAATGGCTGCCACAAGAGGGCACAGGTTTAAGGTGATTGGGATTAGTTAAAGAGCAGATGTCAGGGGTAGGTTTCTGACGCAGACATTGCTGAGTACGTGGAATGGGCTGCTGGCAACGGTGGTGGAGGCGGATACTATAGGGTCTTTTAAGAAACATTCGGATAGGTACAAGGAGCTTAAAAAAATAGAGGGCTATGTGTAACCCTAGTAATTTCCAAGGTATGGACAAGTTCGGCACAAACGTGGGCCGAAGGGCCTGTATTGTGCTGTAGGTTTTCTATGTTTATACGTTTCTATGAACAGGGAATGAAAGAGTGAACGTATGAGGAGCGTTTGATGGCTCTGGGCCTGCACTTGCTGAGTTTGAAGAATGAGGGAGAAATCAGATTGAAACCTATCGAGTATTAAAAAGATATAGAACAGAGTATTGTTGTGCGTGTTCGGGTGTGTGTGTGTGTGTGTGTGTGTGTGTGTGTGTGTGTGTGTGTGTGTGTGTGTGTGTGTGTGTGTGTGTGTGTGTGTGTGTGTGTGTGTGTGTGTGTGTGTGTGTGTGTGTGTGTGTGTGTTTATGTGACTGTGTGTGTATGCGCGCGTGTGTGTGTGTGTATGTGTGTGAGTGTGTATTTTTGTGCGTGAGCGCATTTGTCTGTTTCTCTTACGTATATGGGCGTATGTGACCGCATGTTACTGTGCATATGTGTCTGCGTATTTGTGTGCGATTTTCTCTCTGTGTTTTTCTTTGCGTCCGTCTGCGTGTTCCTGTCTTTCTGTACCTCTGTCTGTCTTTGCTGTGTCTGTCTATGTATCTGTCTGTCTCTCTCTCTGTAGATTTGTCTGTGTGGATGTTGCGTGCTGATCTGTGTTTGTCTGTGTGTCGCTGTGTCCAAGTGTGTTCGTCTGCTTATCTCCATGTTTGTGTATGTGGGTTCATCTGTGCCTGTGTGTGCGAGCGCGTAGTATTGTGCATGTGTGCGAATGTCTCTATGTCTACCTGTGTGTGAGTGTGAGTGTTTGGCTGCGTTTATGTGTTACCGTGTGAGTCTTTGTCAGAATGCTTCTCCCTACGTCTGTCTGTATTTCAGTGTGTCTGCTGTGTGTTTTTGCGTGTCTCTATGTATTTGTTTCTGTATTTGTGTCTGCGCGGGTGTGTATGCCTGTGTTACCCTACGTGTGTCTGTGTTCATATATGTGTGATGATCGAGTGCGTGTGTCTCTGTCCCTATCTGGCTGCGTGTTCGTGTGTGATTCTCCGTTTGTTTATATTTGAACTGGTTTATTAGCAACGTGCACATGTCACGTTGTGAGAGATTAACGTTCTTGCCGACATTCACAGTAGAACAGATAAATAGAACAGAATCAATGAGAAACTATGCACAATGGCTGATAAACTAATATTATTGTGAGCATGAATTGTTAGAGTCCTTATAAATGAGTTCCTAGTTTGAGGGATCATTTAAGCGTTGAGCTGAGTGAAGTTCTCCACGCTGTATTAGGAGCGTGATAGTTGAAGGGCAATTACTCTTTCTTGAAAGTTTGGGACCTGAACCTCCCGGAGGCAGCACCGAGAAGAGAGCAGAGTTTAGGTGGCGGTGGTTCTGTGGGAGGGTGGGTGAGGGTTTTTCTCATTAATGACGCATGCTGCTTTCTTGTGGCAGCTCTTCTTATAAATGTGGCCAGTATTCATGTATGCAACAAGTCTACATACTTTCCGCTACACATCTGTCGAGTTTATCAAAGTTTTTAACCACGTGCTGAATCTGTGCTAACTGCTAAATCAGTAGCAGCGTGTGCCTTCTTTGTGATGGCACTGACATATTAGTTGCAGGATACATCGTCAGAACTGATAACGCCAAGAAATGTAACGTTACCGAACCCCTCTACCTCCGACCCCTACTGAGAACTGTGATGCTCTAGTGTATGTGTGCGTGCGTGCGTGCGCGTGTGCGTGCGTGCGTGCGTGCGTGTGTGTGTGTGTGTGTGTGTGTGTGTGTGTGTGTGTGTGTTTGTGTGTGGGTGTGGGTGTGTGTGTCGGTGTATGTGTGTGTATGTGTGTGTGTGTGTTTTAGAGATGGCGTTTTAGAGCAGTTTGCTGTTGAGCATATATGGGATCGGTTATACTGTATTGCTTGGAACAGGACGCGATTACGGATTTTAATGCGAAGGAATCCTAAGGAAGCAATGATCACAAGATGATTGAGGTCTACACGAAATTAGACAGGGAGAAGATAAAGTTTCATGAAGCAACATTTCAGCGGAGTAAATAAAATTACAGGGGTACGAGAGAGGAATTCGCATAATATCAGAGAGGGAGCTTTAGGCCATGGTACGCCTTCATCATGATACTTTGTCAGCCACTGTTAGATGATGCTATTAATTCTTTCAACTTGTCCTGATGATATGCGCAATAAAAAGACGGTTCAATATTCAACAGTCGACAGAATTCTTGACAAACATTTCCAGAAGAAAGTGTTCTTTCGTCAGAATCAATGTGCCCTGGTAATCCCCGTCTTGACAATTTGTACTAACACATCTGAATATCCGTGGCACTTTGATGAAGTGATTTTTACAGCTTTTACCACATCTCCATTAGATCTGTAATTGCTACCTGAGATGGTGTTGTGGGATCAACGTTTCCCTTCCCTTGTGACGTAGGGGTTGAATTGTCTGTACAGATCTTATTCGAACGTCGAACTCCCGCTCCACCTGTTTAGCCACTTGCACCAGTTCACTTTAGAAAACATCATTTTCACTCAAATTCGCTTTTGTTAGTTTCACCATTTTGGCAATAGGTGGTTTCAAACCATCCATAAAAGTCGACTTGGGAGGGCGATATGTTGCATGTTCGATGTTATCTTCCTGGAACTCCTGAGCAACTGAACCAAACTGCTACATAGCGGTTTTTATAGTCAGCCACGTCCTCTGAAGGCGTTTGTTTGCAATCGTCCACTTCCTTCCAGTCAATCTGGTTTAAAGCTTGCCCCTCCAACTAGGCCATCATTTGCTTCCCCTCCAGCGGGTAAATTCTGTTTATCCACTCCTATACTATCTTCAACTCACCTTGTTAACTAGTTTATTTTTAGAACGGTTGCTAAAAGTTGAATGCTATCATATCGATGAAATATATATATAGATATAGATTTATTGAAGTCCAGCGTGAGGCTTCAAACTTTTTTTTAAATGTGAACTTCCCTGGATCATTTGTTATTTTTTTTGGACATGGTGATTGATTATAATCCCTCTACTTACTTTTATAATCTCCATCATCAGTCTTGTGTGATTTCCGTCTCTTAGTTTTTAGAGGGGTAAGTCCTGCGATGGCTGTCAGACTAATAAGCTCATTACTGGCGTCATCACTTCAGCCACTGGATGTTTCGGTTGAGTCAGTATCGCTTTGCAGTTCCTTGGAGTTACCAAGATGACGCTGTCTCCGTGAACTTTGAACGTGATTGTCACCACGGTGAACACCGCCCACTAGTTTGACCGAAACGCCCACCGGAAGTCTTTGCGATGCTGCGCAGAATCGCCTCATTTCACTCTGCAACTCCCAAATGACTGCGGTCAAACTTTGCCATTAATAAAGATATTTAGTATCTTACTTTTCGGACCGCTCTTTTAGCATGTTATGCGTTTTTTTTTTACCAATTAAGCGAGTTGAATTTTCAAAGTAATGATCTGGACTTGCAACTCAATACGGTCGCGTCTTTGCATCGCCGTTAAAGTCGCCAGTGTCTAAGATGTAATTTTAGTTCCCCACCGCATCCTTTTGATTTTACAATATTGCGCTTGAACATCACTTATATCGAAGACATCAGTAGCACATTTCTTCTGTATTGCTTTACCAACGAAATCAGTGAAATGCATCACTTAAATAAGAGCATAAGATTTCAGCTAACTTTTCAGGGGACTCACCCGTCTGCTTCAAAGCTTTGGCCATTTTATTAGTTTCAGTCTTCAGGAGTACTCTTCAGTTTAAGATTTGATCGCATTCGGTGAGCCTTATCTTGGCTATTAAGACGCGTTGGGCGGAACTTGTTATTTACCCCTCTCTCTAAGTCCATGCTCTGGCCAAAATTCCTTATGCACTGTAGGTCCTCCTCAGAGTGAGCTGCGATGGCGTCGCCGTCTGCATAATAGACGCTTTTGCCGGAGCGTGCAAGCTCCTGGCTTTTGATATAAACAGAAAGAAAACCCACGTCCGGCACCAGCCTGCTCCTGATCAAACTGCAACCATTCAAGCTGACAACATCCTTCGGGGGTACACGAATCATTTCCCTTCTCTTGACAGCCTTATTTCTTCAAGAGCCAACATCGATCTTCAAATAAATCATAGAATAGGCTGTGTGATTGGAGCTTTGCCAGGCTGAGAAAGAGGCTTTTTGATTATCGGCATACGGTAAGCATCTGGTCTACAAAACTAAAGTCCTCCCCACCTTGCTATATGGGGCAGGGCAGGGACAACATACAGAATAAGATCGCCTGAAAGTTAACCATCAGAGATCCCTCCGAACAATTCGGAGAGAGCCAGCTGTAAGAACAGGCGTACTAACTCCGGCATCCCGGAGGAAACTAACATTAATTCCAGAAGCACAACCGTGACCCAACACTAATTGCGATTGGTCGGCCACATTATCCGTAAGCTTGCCTCCCGCTTCCGTAAATAATTCCTGTTCGGCCAATTCCAGGATGTAAAGTGGATTCCTGGAAGGAAGAAAGCTGTTCAAAATCGATATCAAGACCCACCTGAGGAAGTGCAACGTCAATCTGAGTGGATGGGAGAAATTATCACAGGACAGGAAAAGCTGAGGAAGGATAGTCTGCAAGGGGAGACAGAGCTCAAGGCTGATAGTCGTTACTTGCCTTCAGACTTAATAAAACTTCTAATGGTTTCCGAGTCCTGTAAAATTTGCAAAAAAAAAAGAGAAAACAAACTGAGAACAATGGATGAAGATAACATAACTGCAAAAAATGACACAGAATGTGTTGGGAAATTCAGGTATTTAATGTGTCCGCTTGTTTCCATTGATTCATGAATCATAGGTGTCCCCCATATTGCTGTGGATGGATGACGCTTTTTCCAATAACATAACTTTTCTAAACGTTTGCTACGTTATTTCTCATCCACGTTGACTGGTATTGTGACACCAAACGAATCTAAAAACAAGGAGGTGTGAACTTTCCCCTTCCAGGGAAAATAAAATCGAATTTAACAAAAAAAAACTGCCTCTCCATAACAGAGAAATCATAGTAAATTGCGCCAAGTGATCAGTATTTCACGAAGGTAGTGCGCGTTATAAACATATTTAGACATATATTTGTGTTTCAGATTGGGGGATCGTGCAGCATTTGGCCAGCTTTGGAAGGGACCGCGCGCTTTCTGAATGAAAAAGCCGGTGTCACATATTTTGCACTGGTAGAATGGAATTTGTAGGTATCCCAAACGCCATCTTTCTGTGTTTCAGACGTATTTCTCCAGTTGTCATCAAAATCCTGGAATTATTCCTAGTTCAATGAATTACAATAGAACTCTACCAATGTAAGAAAAATCATGCTGGCTTACCATTGTTCGTTGACCCACATTCTGGCATTAATGCAAATTTTGAATAAAATTTCTGCTAATGTAGAGATCATATCAGCGCATTTTTGTTGTATTTTTGCCCTATGTAATTGAATTAATGTTGCTGACTTTCCCGAAATCGGCAAGCTACTAACACTTGCTCACCTGGCTGCAGGGACATAAACACATTTACCAGACATAAACAAAATGGAAATGCATCAGAACTCCCATCATAGCTATACAATTTTAGTTGCCATTTACCGACAAAGCCGACCATTTAACGTAACTAGATGTTTGACTCCAGCCTTCAGCTGCTCCCTAAATTTATCCTGTGACAGAGTGTAGATACACGTGTTGGTGCAGGTGAAGAGAAACTGTAACATGAACCCAAACTGTTGCAAGATATATGTCGGGGTATTCAAATACTTGTCTGTGTAAGAGTAATTCTGAATTTTCCAGTTCATAGTATATACAATAAAGGGGATCCACAACAATATGAAATTGGCTGATAGAGCGAACAACAAAATCATTGACTTTCTCCGTTTCTCCACCTCTGGATCATTCTTTTTCTCTCTGCTGTTTCTGAGCCCCCGGCGAACTCTGTTTGCCGCCATAATATGACTGACTGTTAAAGCATTAAAATGCAGAATCAAACCGATCGGCAATAAAGGTGTAGTGATCGTGTTAAACAACTGGTATGCTTTCCACGCTGGTGAAGTAAGGAAATCCATTGTCAAAATGCATCGCCAGGGTATGTTGTCAATGATAAGGTAAGGTTCTACCGCAAAATACAATGGAACACATTTCGCACAACTACCTAAAGCCACAATTACTATCACAATAGTCGCTGTCCTCTCGGTGCAGTATCGTTCCCGCAGCTTTTGACTGCAGATTGCAATACAGCGATCGAACGTGAAAGCCACCGTGAGCCAGACAGAACAGTCCATGGTTGCGAGCCTCAGGACGAGCGTCACGGCGCAAACCGGGGTAATGAGCAAAGGAAGGGCGTAAAGATAAATATTATTGATCTCCGAGATTATAACAGCAAAAATGACACCCATTAAGTCAGCTGCTGCCATTCCCATCAGGTAGCGGGAGATGCATTTAGAGAGGCCGCAGTTTCTCAGAGACAGGATCACTATCGCCACTAAATTAACTGTGAGGAAGCGAAAAGAAAAGTTAGGTTCATGTGCAGAAACCCTGATCAGTTTTACTTGATATCCATGCATAGCTCTTTTTTGAATCGGATTGTTTGAATCTCAGACATATGATTATATACCGGCTCAGGCAGGCTTCGATTCAGGGACTGGAAGTACTGTTCGTCCTGACTCTGTCACTGTCCTTCGGTTAGATGATAACGACGGACCCGAGTAACACTTGATATGCAACTTTCCAGTGAGCGAATTACTGACCCCCTCATCTATACCGACCAATTATTGTTGCTGAGAATATTGAAAGTTTGATATATTGCAGGAAATAAATGGCCTCAGAGATACTGTTTCTTCGGATCTACCGTTTTAGATTGCGTGAAACGCTGAGCTCAATACATGTTTGGCAAATACACTTGAATCTTGTTCATAGCGATCGAGGCGCAACATATAGTATTTTTCATTCCCTCATGTTGTGATATGGATGTAAAAAATAAAATAAATCTCAGCATATCTAATCTTATGTAAGTTAAAACTAGCCAAAGAAAAGGGACACGGTAAAACGTTTGAGTTTCTATATTAACACAGAATCCGATTTCGAAGAATGCATGACGGTAAAGGTGGAATGCTAGAACAGTATCGATACTAACACTCAATCAATTGTTAATATTGACAAAATGATCGGACATCAGAAGCGTGTAATAATTTCAGAGAAAAATGAAAGAATAAAATAAAGTATATAGTTAAACATGAACAGACTTAAAACAATGATCAGTTGAGGCACCATCTGTAACAAATTCTACAAGAAGAAAACACACACATACAGTTGTAGCCAATTCCGGTTACTTACCAGGGATACCAATCGCTGCTAGTACAGGATAGTAAGTACTCGCGATGTAGTAAATAGCAGGATATCCCATTTTCTATGTGAATTGGTGATCAGTTGAAAATAGTCCAAGTGCCGATATCTACTGTTGCTAGATTTGAAAGTTCCTATAATGAGAGGAAAGTGCACTCTGTTAATTAATCATACCACGTGTTCAGTCACATCAGCGAAAGTCCACTGAACAAACACTTCAGGTAAACCACTTATATAAATTGTGCAATGAAGTTCGATCCCTCGGAAGAATCACAAAATAACAAGTACGCTTAATTTTGTTTAGTCACACCCTCAAGCGAGAGCATTGAGCATTCTTTCTCTATGACACAGAGTTCGTGCGTCTCAAATAAAATAACTCTTTGTCTCAATATTTTTACAACATGCATGATCACGCTCTAATGATTATCAATTGTAAGAATGGGCGAGGCACATTTAGATTCTAAGGTTAAGAAAGGACATTTTCTTTGGTTGTTCAATCCAATGATCTTTTCCCGGAAGGGGGTGTTCACGCCTGCTTCATGCTTTCTGATTGGTTTGCTGCCACAATAGTGGTTATTCTATGTGAGAAATAACTTAATAAACCATTACGTTAGGCATGTGTCTCGAAGGCCATTTCCGAATCTAAAATATGAGAGTAGTGGGGTTATCTGTGATTATTGTAAGGAGTCTGCTTCATAAAACTATCTGTCGAGTAGACTGGTTCAATAGTACTTGTTTTTCAAGCATTGGACTTCACTGCTAAAAACGAAATACTCAGATTTCTCCCAGTAACTTGCCAATCCAGCTCACCCCTTTCCCCTACATTTTGTGACATTCTTTGCAGCTGTGCTATTTCCATGCATTGTTCACTGCATTGTGCTCTAATTTCTAACAGCAGCATTGCTGATATGAAGCCTTTCCCACTGTTGCTCTTTCAGAAGTATCAATTTTAAGACCATAAGGCCACAGGATACAGGAGCAGAATTATTCATTTGACCCAGAGTCTGCTCCACGATTTCGTCATGACTGATCCAATCTGATCCAATTTTCCTCTCAGTCCCAATCTTCTTCACGTATCCCTTCATGCCCTGACCAATCAAGGATCTATGAAGCTCTGCCTTAAATATACATAACGAATTGGGCTCCACAACTGCCTTTGGCAAAGAATTCCACAGAATCACTATTCCATGGCCAAATAAATTCCTCCTCTTCTTCATTCTGAAAGGACGTCTCACTCTTCTGATTCTGTGTCCTTTGGTCTTAGACTCTCCCACCACAGAAACATCTGATGGACAATCTGACCCGTTGATTGTCTCAGTACGGCCGGTCATCTTGTTCGATGAGAAGAGGACCTGTGATTCTACGCACTTGCTAAGCATTCCATGCCTGAAGGGGAAGTTCCACTCCGTTGCCATTCTGAATGTCCCAGCGCTCAGTTTCTTTAAATAGCCATTTGCAACGTGGAATCAGAGGAATTGGAATAATTCTGTACTGCACAGCGGTTTTCTCAAGTCAAATAGTTCCGTTTTAGCGCGACTGGAATAACTTTTTTTATTTCTTTGTGTTTAATTTATCGGCGATTGTGATCCTGTCGCGGGGAATAAATACATTCCCCGTACCAGGAGGTAATAGGAAAAGGCCATCTCATGCTAGTTCCTTGCGTTTCTACAGAATGTTAAACTGTTGAACAGGGTTTCGAATTCACTAATTTTGAATGTCAGGTACATATGGAAAATTGGTTTTATGCAAGCACTGTGTTTGTAATCTAAAATGTGAATGAGTAGACAAGATACCTGTCATCAACGTGTTTAAATATACTGAATTATTGTATAAACATGTAATAGTAATAATATAATGGAATTCATAAAATATAATTCCTAACCTCAGATCTGCAGGTCTGCTTAGCTTTTTAACTTATAATTAATGAGATGCAAAGACGATTAGATTCCAACCTCACAATGCGAGCTCTTTTTACTCGTTTTTCTTTAACCTCACAAGTTGCTTCAAACTTTACTGCGCCCGAATATCTTTGCAAACCAGAGACTAAAGTAGGCTATTAAAATTAGTGTTGGGAATGAATTCTGACAAATTACGTTTGCCTGCTCTGTAAAGAGTTTGTGCAGAACCAGATTCTGATGTTTCAGGGTATATCGACCGCCAGGATCGAGTATTTCTCCGTCTCACAGCGTGGTGACGCCCCATGTGTATAAAGTGAAAGATTCACTTTCCAGACTCATCTGTAAACAACTTCTATATGTAGAGCAACTGTGTGATTTTGTTTTTGAACTGCTTGGCTTCTCCTAATGCTTGACGAAAGCACAATGTTAGCTGGTCTTTGGTACTTTGGATTTTCGGTTGGAGTTCAGCACCTAAAGTAGTCCACATCAATCTTTGTCCCGGCATTCAGTAAATGCCTCGGCGGGAGGTGCAATGTGTGTGACAAAGTGCCACTGATTCAATGTGAGATGTGAATCGAAATTTGGAATATAAAACGTGTGTAGGTATCGCCAGGTCAAATTATTTGTCACTGAGCAGAAAGTAGACTGAACCGATCCGTTCGTTGGACAGAGGAATTGTCAGAGTAGATCCAGGACAATTTGAATCAGTATGAATATTCAGTAAATACGGACAGCGTCATAAAGGGGAGGGGCAGATTTTAATTTCACTCACCATCCATTGTTTACTCCCGTAAAATAAACAGCCACATTTTACATCACAACAACTTCCTGATCCTGACACTAACGTCAGTTTTATAATCAACTCTAACGGAACTCCGAAATGCATCACGCGTTCCTAATCATGGCGTTGTGCAAACTTAGACAAATAATCTGTAATCTACAAGTGAACTGTCAATGCGATCCCCTCACACTCATCGATTATCAACCAATTCCGTCATTACTCTGAGAATTGCTCCAGAACTCATCCCAGTGAGCCCACGTTCCACTTCCTCGTGACCGAGTCGACATTCAATCCATCCTTACTCAGTTAAGGATTCACTGAATTTCAGACGTGCTTTCAAAAGGCGGGGTACAATTGCAGCAGGACATCCTGTGCAAAAAAATCTCCCAGAGTGAGCTGTAAATTAATTACGCTCCTATAAGCCTCTTTCAGCGACTGAGACATAAGTTCACCCCGGATCTCTGCACCTTTTTTTTCCTGTCACCCAGTCTAACACGTTTCAGTTCATGATTAATTTCGCTTCAGAACCTAAATAACAAACTTCACATTTCTTTGAGGTTGAACTGTATGACACTATATTACATATTTGGGTCACATCTTTTTTCTATGCCTGTAAAACCCATTTGGGATAGAACCGCATCCCCAAGGCGGCTGATACGGGTCAGAAGGGGACATTAGGGGAAATGGACGGCGTCAAAAAGTCAGAGACAGGACGAAGTTCCACTAAGTCTTGTCGGACATTACTAACAGCGTTGCGTTTTTGTTACATTCACATACTCCAATCTGCAGGTTGACACAAGGGAAATTCAGGGAGGAGCTGAGGAAAGGAGTCAAACATCTGGTGACATTATTTTGTCGGCTCTGTGGATAGATCACAAATGCAACTGCAACATTTCTTGGTAGATCAAATAAATTTCTATATAATTCATCACTGGTAAAAACGCCACATATTGAAGTTGCCTGGTTGGCGAAGGTCAGTAACTCAGATTCAAATTCTGCATCTGAATAATGTTCAATATCACTGACAGATATTGGGTAATGTGTCGTTTTGTGGCAGCAATACTTCCAATGCATTGAACTAAAAAAAAACTACTAAAACTTACAATAAGAAAGTTATATAAAAGAGCAAATTACATGAAATAAGTAGACAGGGAAAATACTGCGGTACTGTTCATGGATTCACTGCCCACTTAGAAATCAGATGACGGAAGGAAAGAGCATGTTTGCGTCTTCAGGTTCCTGTTCCTCCTTCCTGATGGTCCCAATGGGAATAGGACATGTCCTGTGTGATGAGTGCCCTTATTAATGATGGTGGCCTTTTTGAGGCGTGGGCTTTTGCTGATATCCTGGTTGCTCGGGAGGCTCAAGCCCATGATGGAGCTAGCTGAGTGGACAACTTTCTGAGTAGAGCAGTGGGCTAAAGATGCAACCCGGGCTGCGGCATTGTTGATTGTAAGCGAGGAGCAAATATTACTTCTGAGCGGTACAGACTATGGTCTGCCAGCGAGGAAGTCAAGTATTCAGTTTCAGTGAGAGGTACCTGGGATTTGGAGCCCGGGATTTGGGACATTTTCATTCGAAAATGGTTTTGTTGAACGCTGAAATGTAGTCAATAAACAGGAGACTGATGAAAGTAATTTTTATTTACATGTGATGCAAGCATGAGTGGACAGCCAGTGAGATATCATCCGCAGTAGCCCTGCTGGGCGATAAACAAGTTGAAGAGGCTCCAAATCCTTGCAGAGGGAGGCGTTTATTCTCGCCGTGACACCCCTCAAAGCATTTCATCACAGTCGATGTCAGTGCCAATAGGCAATAATCCTTGAGGCAGCTGAACCTGTTCCTCTTGGGCACTGGTACGATTGTCAACCTTTTGAAGCAGGTGTGATTCTCCGACTGTAGCGGTGAGAGTTTGAAGATGTCATTGAACACTCCTGCCAGTTGGTTTGCATACGTGTTCACAGCCCTACAAGGTACAAAAAAAACAGAACCTAACGCCTTGCGACGGTTCACAATCTGAAGCATATTCTCACCTTGGCCTGCGAGATAGAGATCACAGAGTCACCAGATGGTACAGACATTCGAGTGGATGCAGTGATGTTCTCTCTTTCAAATCGTGCAGTACAGGATTTGAGCTCAGTAAGGATGAAGCATCACACCCATTCATCATGTCAGGTTGCACTTTGTAGGAATTAGTGGGCTGCAAACCTTGTCAGTGCTGACGATCTCTAACCTCGATTGCAATTGAATCTTCGGCCTTAAAATAGCCTTTTCGTAGGTCGTACCTGGTTTTCTTCTACAATGAATCTATCTATCTATCTATCTATCTATCTATCTATCTATCTATCTATCTATCTATCTATCTATCTATCTATCTATCTATCTATCTATCTGTCTAGCTCTCACTCTCTCTCTCTATCTGTCTATCTGTCTAGCTCTCACTCTCTCTCTCTATCTATCTGTCTGTCTAGCTCTCTCTCTCTATATATATATATATCTATCTATCTACATATCTATTGATACACAACACGGAATAGACCATTTCGGACTTTCGAGCCTCGCTGCGCAGCAGCCTCCGATTTCACCCTGGCCAAATCACCGGCAGATTACAATGACCAATAACGTAACAACATGTAAGTCTTTAGACTGTGGGAGTAAACCTGTGCAACCGGGAGAAACCCACGCGGTCACCGGGAGAAGGTGCACATGTCTTACAGACGGCGGTGAGAATTGGTACAGTTCTGTACCATTTCACAGGGTCGTCAAGCACTGAAACACGACTGTACTTATCTGGGATAGCTGAAGAAATTTGCCTGGAAGATGAAAACCTATTGTCTGTTAAAATGAGATAGTATAGTGCCATTCTCATTGTATTTGTGCAAATAATGTGATTAATGCCCTTTCTTTTGGAAGGTCCAATGCCCAATCCGAAGTGAGAGTTTATAACGGCGACGAAACTCGGCCAGTATACATGTTTAGGAGTCTTGCTAAATGGTATTAGATGATATTAGAAATATGTCCATGCTTCCCCCACAATCTCGCATTCCTTATTAATGTTTTCATTTTGGGAGTGGGAGAAGCAGTGATTTTTCTCATCGATACACAAAACTACAACTGCAGATGCTGTGGATCAAAAAATACGTACACAACGCTGGAAGAACTCAGCAGGTCAGGCAGCATCCGTGAGAATAGAGTAGCCAACGTTTCGGGCTGAGACCCTTCATCAGGAATGGGGGGGGGGGAAGAGAGGGCCAAAGCCCAGTAATAGAGATAGGGGAGGGGGGTAGGGCCTAGAGGCACCAGGTGAAGAACCAATCAGAGGAAAGATAAAGGGGGGAGGGGGAGGGGATAAGCATGAAAGAACTGTAGAGATAAAGAAGCAGAAAGTTGAAAGGGGAGAGAGACAGAGAGGGACCTGGGATAGGGGAAGGGGGAGAGGGAGGGAATTACCGGAAATTGGAGAATTTAATGTTCATACCACCAGGCTGGAGGCTACCCAGACGGTCGATGAGGTGTTGCTCCTCCAACCTGCGTTTGGCCTCATTATGGCAGTAGAGGAGGCCATGTATGAACATATCTAGATGAGAATGAGAGGCAGAGTTGAAGTGGGTGGCAACCGGGTGATCCTGTCTATTGTGACAGACGAAGCGGTCCCCCAATCTGCGTCGGGTCTCGCCGATGTAGAGGAGGCCGCACCGGGAGCACCGGATGCAATAGACGACTCCAGCAGACTCGCAGGTGAAGTGTTGCCTCACCTGTCCTCACACCTCCCCCCTTACCACCATTCCGGGCCCCAGACAGTCCTACCAGGTGAGGCAGGTGGAACTTTCAACTTTCCCCTTTCAACTTTCTGCTTCTTTATCTCTGCAGTTCTTTCATGCTTATCCCCTCCCCTCCTCCCTTTATCTTTCCTCTGATTGGTTTTTCACCTGGCGCCTCTAGACCCTACCCACTCCCCTATCTCTATTATTGGGCTTCGGCCCTCTCTTCTACCCCCCCCCCATTCCTGATGAAGGGTCTTGGCCCGAAACGTTGGCTACTCTTTTCTCACGGATGCTGCCTGACCTGCTGAGTTCTTTCAGCGTTGTGTTCTCTCATCGATATTGTTTCATCTACGAATTACGCAGCACCGGAGAATAGCGGCTCGTAGGAAATATTCGCCCCACTCTCTGGGCAACTCATCGTCACAGCTCTGCTTGATTAACTCTTCTCCACCTAGTAAACAAGATTTCCATCCAAGAGGAAGACACCTAGTACGTCACATTAGAAACAGTCCACTGAACAAACACTTCAGGTAAACAAATGATACCAGTTTTGTCTGTTGTAATGAAAATCACTCCTCGGAGAAAACACAAAATAACACTTTAGTCTCATTTTGTCTATTTATGCTGTCAAAGGCGAATAAGAGTCATACAGCCCAGAAACAGCACCTTCGGCCAGTCGTGAGTTAGCATCCGTCTGCTTCGAAGGACAATGGGTGATTATGATTATCATCACAAAGCTGATCGGTGTCATACAGGCTTAGAACAATGCATCCCAGGATCAGAACATTCGGCCCATCTAGTCCGTCAAAACCATAAAAGCTGCTTACTCCCATCGACGTGTACCGTTGCCACAGCCGTTCATGTTATGCTCTCTTTCTGCCACAGAGTTTGCACTTCTCAAACGAAACAATTCTATGTCTCAATGTTTTAAGACGTGCACTATCACTATCAAATAATTAATAAAAGGCGCAGTATATTACGAATTTTAAGTTATTGAAAGGCAGTTGGATTGGCGTTGTTCACGCTTCTTTGCTTTTAGTCAATGAAGATGAGAAATAAGTTAGTAAACGATTAGTTGCGGCTGTATTTCTAACAACAACCGGAGTACTGCTCTGCCTGAAAAGCATTCCTCGGTACTTCACATGGGAACCCTGGATGATAGTCGACAATGTACCTTAGTTCTGTGATCTCATGGACAATGTTTACACTGACCCCTGGTGGTTAGGATGACTGGTTCGATACAGTTTTAATTTCGTTCCTCCCTTTCGCTGGGATCCAGCTGCTCAATGCATTGACAGTCGGGTCCGTAAGGGGCTGAAGCGTCAGAGCAAGCTGAAAATCCGCAGTGACCCGGAGAATGGAGAGCAGGAGGAGGTCTGTGGTTTTACTCTTCACCATCTCCGGCAACTTCATACTCTTCTGCATAACAAAACGTTGCACATTTTATATATTATCAGGTCTCTGGAAAGGGATTCGATATCAATCTTTCTGAATGGATCTGCACTTACGTCGGGTATTTCAAATGAAGGATCTCAAATGCTACACGAACACATTCATTTACGTGGTGATTCATTCGAAATTCAGGGAACAGGTGATCAGCTCAGTGAAATATCCGGTCACCTCGGTGCTTCAACTCTTCAATAAAGCCGCGACCTGATCACAAGCCAAAAGCAGCCGCAGTGTCTCCTGTCCGGGCTCCAGATCCTCATATTCAGCGCCTAATCTCCCAGGTGTTATTACCGGGCCGATTGCCCCATCGACCGGCATCTCCTGGACTTTAGACTCATTGGCTGGTCCGATCTCAGTCAAAGAATTATTCGGAATGCCGCCCACCCATTAGTCTGTGGATGTTTCTATCTACTGCGATTCTGCTTATTAACCTCCACCGTCCTACTTTCACACAAGGCTGCGCGGTCTCGTCTGTTGCTGGTCGACTAATCCAAAGCCAATCACACCAGTCTTCGCCTTTCCTTTACGAACGTGAATAATAGGGCAGGTTTTGGATTAATGACGGTTGCCACTCCAATTTAAAGGCACATTCCCACCACGAACTGGACTGGAGTGTGGTGTTTGAAAATTGGGACATAAAACCCTCACACTTTTTTATATTTTTTTCTAATGAATGCAAAATTACCTCAAAATGTCCTGGAGATTGAATATAATGAATTGAATCTATTTTAATTTCAGTTTTTGTCATTTTGAAACCACTAATATAATGCAGTTAAAAATGAGACAACGTTTCTCCAGAATGATATCACAAAAGCACATGACGAAAGAGACTACACCAGAAAATCCACATAACGTTTGGCAATCCCCAAATCCAGAGTCCAGAGAGGCTGCTGCGTATTAATATCGCGCTACCATCTTAGCGCGTTCCCTGGAAAGGAGCTCCAAACTCACCAGACAAAACAAGACTACCCAGACACACCAAGTCAGGAGAGCAACTCTACCACCCAACAAACCAAAACCTAAAGCTACAAGACCCACAAAAAACCACATAGCTACATATAGTTATAGTTAACATATAGTTACAACAGTGCAGACAATACCATAATTGATTAAAAAAAAACAGACCATGGGCACAGTAAAAAATATGTAAAAAGACTATAAGTTCGGAAGAAATCACCACACAGTTTCCACAAGTTCACAGGGCCCCGATAGGCTCGTCATCCCACGCCGGCGGCAGAAGGGAATACCCCCGCTATGTACTTCCAAGGCGCCTCCGGACTCAGCCTCGCAGACGCAGCACACAATGAAAGCCCTGTCGGACCCGTCGAAACACAACAAAGTAAATTAAACTGAACTCACTGCCACAATTTAAGAAAAATTTGTAAAATAAAGTTATCATTCCCCCAAAGATTGTAATAAAACCTGCATTTGATTTATTTCTACCTGATATGCTTCATCCTAAAATAATATGTTTTTAAATGTTTCACGAACAAATTACTACTTTACATGGAAAAAAAAATCCTTCATCCACTGTAAGCTTAACATTACAACAACAGATTCTGCTGTATATACCGATAAATAGCTTGAAAGTTGTTTCTTTATCGTTACTTGTATTTCAGATGCAAAAGCAGCAATACCAACATTCCCAGATAAAATGTCGTTTTCTTTATTCTGCAACAATAGTTAACCGATCACAATAATTTTCCTTCATATACCGACGAACCAACAGACTTTCAGTCATAACAAAATCCTTAGACTTTATTGAACTGTGTGACCTAAAAATAACGACGAGAAGTGATTGATACGTTCGTGGCTTAAGGTATAAAGTAAATGTGTTATACAGCTCTCGTTGAATGCACATGCTGGACAACTCTTTGAGTGATTATGCAGGAAGTTTGAAGTTAATAACTCATCTCCTTCTACCTTGGGCTTATCAATCAACCCTAGTACTCATACGCAGAACAAGGTGGAGTTTCAGATAATGTTACAGTGGGGCATATTGCATCGTCCAACAATCCCATCTTCCCGGCGTGATAAGATCCCAGCCAGTTAAACCTAAAAACTTACTTCATCTGATATTCCCAACAGTCCTTTAATACAACTTTAACAGGATGATCATTTCTTTGCTCCCTCAAATTAATTCAGGATGTTATCATCAATGCAATCTCCGAAATTGTAAGGGGTCTTAACCCACTTCAACCAGTGAAGACGAAATAGGGGACAACCTTACTTCACAACACAATCTCTAAGCTTGTGCTTGTACCACATCCAAACATTTTAAAGTTGCAGATCAAGCTGATCTATAAGCCACACAGCCAAGATCAAGAACAGATCAAATTCAACAAATAAAATGGTCAACAACATTTTTCGGCTCGTACCCCAGAATACCCACATAGACACTTGAGAATATTTATTGTTCCTTTTTATTTATCAATTGTTTTACAGATATGGTGCTTCAATGTCAGCTTATTATCCATCGGCATGACTGGAAATCCGACGTCTTCAAGAGTTCGATCATATTATTTCAAATCAGCTGCAGGTCTATTAATTCTATTATCTTCTGAAAACTTTAACCCTCGTATATCTACCTATTGTTCAAACATTAATTTGCTACTTGCAACCCATATACTGTATCATCGATTAGTGTACCTCTAAAACAGGAAGCTCCATCATCTCTATATAGTGATGAACACACCCCAGTGTCTATCTTAGAGAAAATTATATTAATCTTAATATTAAAAAAGAAAGGGTTACAAATACTGCCTTCTGGTTTCCCAATCTCATTCTCACAGAAACCAAAAACTAACTTGCCCACCCTTACCAGCACAGGCAGTCCAAATATAAAACTTAGAAAACATTATGTAATCACCCCCTCAATCCTCATTCCTATGCCTTTTGAATGTCAAAATGTACTGCTATTAAAGCATCTTTCAACTGTACTTTATTAATATCCTCTTCAAAACATAAAACTGAATCGTCATTCTCCCTTTCCGAAATCAACTCTGACAAAAATAAAAAAAATCTGACACCTCTTTTTATACAAAATAACCAAAGGTTCCATAAGATTACAACACTGAGACTTTAAAGATATTGACCAAAAACTAGAAGGATTCGACAGGAAGCTTCCACGTTTTGAAATGAACACTACTACTGCAATATCCCAAGAAGACGAAAGATGTTCTAACTTCCAAATACGATTAAAATAATTATTACCTCAAGTGAGTTGATAGTCCTTTGTATAATTACTGTACTTAATAAACATATCCAACTTCCCTGGAGACTTTTGACCTGCATTAATAATAATTTGAACAGAAACAGCAGAAAATCTGCAGATGCTGGAAATCCAAGCAAAACACACACAAAATGTAAGAGGAACTCTGCAGAACAGTTTCTCCCCTCCCCCCCACAGTCCTACTGAAGTGTCTCGGCCAAAAACGTCGACTGTACCTATTTCTCAATAGACACTGCATGCCTTGCCTAGTTCCTCCAGCATTTTGCGTTTGCTGCCTGCATTAATAATAACCTTCTTAAATTCACAGAAACTATACTCTACATCATTGATACATTCATTATTACACCTGACTTCCAGCACACGAGGGTATTCACTGAGAGCCTTATCCCTACATTGTTTAACCTCTTCACTTAAAGTATCTTGATTATGAATCACAGCCAATGACCCAGCCAGTAAAACAACATTCCCTGCTTCAGTGACAATCGTTTTACAATCATCAATCAATAGTGGAATACTGTGATCTCTAAGCGTCCCCCTATTTTATTAATCATTTCCCAAATTTCTAAAAGTATGGTATCCCTTCCAATATTATCGCAAATTTGGAGACATTTTCCACAATATTCACCACTTTCCTCAGCTCGGTCTCCCTTTTATACTCAACTGACACTAATGAACTTTCCTGAAAACTTTAATTCTTTTCTTTCTCTCCCTAAATGCTTCTGCGCTGTCCTCAATTCACCATGGTACAGGCTTGCTTCTATTAATGCCCTTTTAAATAGGAATCACCTTCAACACAGTTTGATGATTCAGGTGGCATAGCCTTTCAATAAAAAAGATCTAAATCATCCTTAACATTCAGCCCTGCCAGACGTTGACCACATAAAATCTTAATAACCCTCCCAATTTGCATTATCAAAACAGCAACTTCCTAAAACTGGCCCCTTGTCTCCGAGATAATCCAAGCCGAAGCTTATAGACTGGAAAATGATCAGTCGACAATGTTTCATCATCCATAGCAACCCACTTGCTCACTATACACAGTATGTTCAAAACTTTAATTAACTCTATAGCAGTTTCATAATTCTTATGAACATTCAAATTCGTGTTAACAATCAGGATTACTGAATGTATATAATATCTGGACGATCTGACTAATCAGAAATAAACTTCTTAAAGTTTTGACCGTGAAAAATCGGGCTTCTCCGTTCCACTGCAATATTTTAATCCTATTATGTACCCTCACTAGTAGACAGGGATACAGATACCGAACCCATCAGAGTTTCATTTACAGCTTCCCAAATAACACCAGTTACATCAATATAACTTTCTGCAAATTTCACCATAATTTTAATTTCCTCATTAGAACAAGATGTCCTCCGTTATGAACATCACAGTCTTAATTTTATCCAAAACTGAAGTATATTCAGTGAAAGAACTGTGATGACGACAGATATCTACTGATGTCACAGCCTGTTCTCTGACTGGGAACACTTTATCAACATTCGCTTTAACTGTTTGCAAGGCTGACTGAAGTTCATATTAACTAATCATCGTGTGAGTTTTCATTTGACCGACAATGTCCTCAGCTATGATGAGAGGTGGGCCTGAGCCACGATCGTCCCGGTGGAAATATGCGTCGGAATCAGCCCCTTCTACTGAACTTGATCACCATCAACTAGTTTCTGCAGTAGGTAGTCACCCGCTTCGGCGTACACAAGAACCAGCATGAATCTCCTTCGACGCCTCGGTGAGTCCAACCGGCGATGTTTGTGGTGGCTAAGGAAGAGGGTAAAATCAGGGAGCAAGCGAGGAGGCATGCCTCAGTGACTACAACTCCCAGAAGGTCCCGCTGCCTCGCCAGTTCGGCAGTTGTTGCCGACTGAGAGCGGTGTCCGATGGGAGTTTAATTTCTATGCAAAGCAGGTGTTTGTGAACTATGTACAGCAGGTTATATTGCGCACAATTTGTGTTATTTGTATGCTATTAGGCAGGGACTTGGCAGCATAAATTGGAATAGATATTCTTCGGAAATGCACGGCAGAAATGTGGCAAATGTTCAGGGGATATTTGCATGGCGTTTTGCGTAGGTGTGTTCGACTGAGGCAGGGAAAGGATAGGAGCGTTAAAGAACCATGGTGTACAAAGGACGCGGAAAAATCTAGTTAAGAAGAAAAGAAAGGCTTACGAGAGGTTCAAGAAAGAAGGTACTGTTATAACTCCAGAAAATTACAAGGGTGCCAGACGCAGCATAAGAATGAAGTTAGGGGAGCTAGAAGAGGCCGTGAGAAGATCTTGACGAGCAGTAAAACCCTAAGGTAATTTACAAGAGCAAAGGTATGAGCCATGTGAGAATAGAACCAATCAAGTGCGATAGTTGAAACATGTGCATGGAGTTGCAGAAGGTAGTGGAGTCAGGAACTGAATACTTTGCTTCAGTATTCACCAGGGAAAAGGACCTTGGCAATTGTCCGGACGACTTTCATTGGAAAGAAACGTCGGAGCTTACGGACATTAAGAAAGAAGGCGTGCTGGAACTTTTAAAGGGTATTAAGTTAGATAATTTGCCGCGACCGGATGAGATTTACGCAAGCTACTGTGGGAAGCGAGGGTGGAGATTGCCGAACCTCTTTCCATCATCAATAGGGACGGGAGAAGTACCAGAGGATTCCCGGGTTGCAAAGCATGTTACACAGATTGGAGAGAAAGTTCACCAGTTTGATTCTTGAGATGACGGGGTTAGACTATGAGGAAAGATTGTGTCGCCAAAGGCTGTACTTGCTATTTCAGAAAAAAAAGAAATCAGCAGAGATCTTATAAACACATATACATATGAAAGGGACAGATAAGATAGAGGGAGGAAAGTTATTTCCAATGGTAGGTGAGACTAGAACTGAAGAACTTAGCCTCAATATTCGGGGGAGTAAATTGAGGACGGAGACGAGTAGGAACTGCTTTTCCCAAAGAGTGGTGAATCTCCGAAATGTTCTGCTTACGCAAGCAGTGGCAGCCTTCTCACTAAATATATTTAAGACAAGGTTGGGTAGATTTTACATAGTAGGGCGATTGGGGGTTATGGAGAACAGGCAAGTACTTGGAGAGGAGTCGATGGACAGATCAGCCATGATCTTACTGAATGGCGGAGTAGTCCCGATGGGCCAGATGGCCTACTTCGGCTCCTATTTCCTAACGTTGTTCCCTTGTTCAAGAAAGAGAGTATAGAATAACCCAAGAAATTATAGACCAGTGGATCGTACCTCAGTGGTTGGTAGGTTGTTGGAGAAATTTCTGAGAGACAAGGTTTTTGAGCATTTGGAGAGCTACAATCTGATTAGAGATAGTCAGTATGACTTTTTTATAAATGACCGGGACGAAGAAGTAGAAGGGTGGTTTAGTCCGGTTCCTGATGTTATAAAAGTTGGGTGTGCTGTGGGTAGTTCGGATGGTTGTCTGGGATGACAAACGGAAATAATTAGGATGCAGTACTTAGCTGAGAAGTGGTAGATGGAGTTCAACCAGGCTGAGGGTTAAGTGATTCACTTCGTCAAGTCAAATTTGAAAGCAGAATATAATGTTAAGGGTAAGACTACTGGCACTGTGGAGGGCCAGAGAGATCTTGGGGCCAGTGTCCATATGACTCTCCAAGCTGCCTTATGAGAATAGATGGAGTGAACTTTGCCTTTTCTCCTTGCAATGACGAAGGATGAGCGGTAACTTTATAGATGTGTAGAAGATGCTGAGAGGCATTGATCGTGTGGATAGCCAGAGGCTTTTTCCTCGGGCTGAAATGACTAACAGGAGGAGGAATAGGTTTAACGTGCTTAGAAGTAGGTAGAAGGGGAATGCCAAAGGTAAGTTTTTCACACAGAAGAATGGCGGCATGGAATGCACTGCCAGCGACGGTGTTAGCAGCGGATCTAATCGGAACACAAACATACAACTGCAGATGTTGTGGATCAAAGAATACGTACTCAACGCTGGAAGAACTCAGCAGGTCAGGCAGCAACCGTGAGAAAAGAGTAGCCGACGTTTCGGGCCGAGACCCTTCATCAGGAATGGTCTTTTAAGAGACTCTTCTATGAGTACATGGAGCTCAGCGAAGTAGAGGTCTATGCACTAGGGAAATTCTCGACAGTTTGTAGAGTAGTGTACATGGTCGGCACAACATTGTGAGCCGAAGGGTCTGTAATGTGCTGTACATTATTCTGTTTGTCACCCTTTGCATTATCTTGCAACTGCATCGTAACAGTGGGGCCTGTGGTGGCGGAGGAGATAATCAGTGTTGCATTGCGCTCAGTTTTGGGATCAGTGCACAGATACTATCCACTCTCCTTTTAACTCCAGTCCTGCAAACAAAAGCAGTGAATCCTTACTGCATTTTTCTAAGTTAATCACGTCCTTCCTGAGGCGGTCGACGAGAGATGCAGACAGTGCTCCAGCTGTAGTCTCACCAACATGGAACAGTGGAGCAGGAGAACCGCTCTTCTGCTCACTGGGCTGTTCTCGATCAATTGAACTGGAGATTTCATGCCTTACTAAACCAATTCCTTCTGCATACACAAGGTCTACATCCCTCCATTCTCCACGCAATCATGTGGTATTTTACAGTTCCAACCGCATCTGCCTCCAGAAGCACCCCTGGCATTCAGTCCACCGCTACGAGTAGAAAAAAATAATTTGCAACGCACATTTCAGTTAAACATTGGGTGTCAGGTTTAATATGCTGTCCAGCAACAGGTGTTTCTTTCACAGCAGCACTGCCATGAAAAGGTCCCAAAATTACACTAAACGACAAAATACAGCAAAAATGAGGTAGTCTATCCCGTTTCTCCTGAATTGTATGTCCTCTGATATTAGACATTTCATCCTTAGAGTAAAAGTACCGGCTGTCCACTCTGTCTGTGCCTTTCACGTTCCTGTAAGCGTCTCTGAGACCTCCCTCAGCCTCTGCCGGAGCAGGTTAGTGTCAATCTTTGTAAATTGGGACAAAATGCAGGAGATGAAGGTTATGAAGAAGCCAAAAAAAGAACTATAAAAGGGATTTGCCAAAACCAAGAGGGGCCATGAATAGTCCTTGTCTAGTAGAATTAAGGTGAACCCTAAGGCACTCTGTACATACATCAAGAACAAGACGACAACTAGTAGGAGAGTAGGACCACTCAAGGATAAAGCGGGGAACGTTTTCTTGGATATGCAGAATGTGAGTGAAAACCTTACCAAGTACTTTGCTTCAGTATTTATCAAGCAAAAAGATATGGAGGACTTGGGGACAGTGCTTCATTCATAAATATGTTAGGGCATTTGTAGGCCAAGGAGGAGGAAGCAAAGGGCCGCCTAATAAACATTAAAGTTGTAAACATCCTGGGGCCTGATGAGATTTAGTGCAGGTTTTTGAGAGACCAAAGAGACTAGATTGCTGGGGACTTGACCAGAATCGTTATATTCTCCCTAGGCACAGACGAGGGCACAGACGAGGATGAGTAGCGAATGTTTTACCTCTATGTGAGAAGGGACCAAGAGAAAATACAGCGAACTGGTAGGTCTTACGTGCATTATTCGGGACATGCTGGAGAAACTTCTCAGGGATAGGATATATCTGCATTAGGAAGCCTGGTCCTAATTATGGAGAGCCATCATGACTTCGTGTGGGGTAGGATCCGTCTTGACAACTTGACTGAGTTTTCTGACAAGGAGATGAAAGAGTTTGATGAAGGTACAGCAGAGGATGTTGTCCACATCTATTTTACTAAACTCTTTAACAAAGTCCCTTCCAGGAGGCTAATCGAGAAGTTTAGGATGAATAGTGTCCACCGCGAATTGGCTGTTGAAATTCAGAACTAGCTTGCGCATGAGAGACAGAGAGCAGCGTGTCAAGAGACTTATTCAGATTGAAGGTCTGTAATTAGTGGTGTTCATAAGAGCATAAGATAAAGCAGCAGAAGTAGGCTATTCGGCCCATCGAGCCTGCTCCTCATTAAATCTTGGGATAATCCAGTTCTTCCAGTCATCCCCACTCGCCTGCCTTCACCCAATACCCTTTGATGTCCTTGCTAATCAATAAACTATCTATGTCTTATCTTAAACACAGCCAATGATTTGGCCTGCACAGCCGCTCGTAGCAGCAGGTTCCACAGATTTACGACACTCTGACGAAAGTACTTTCAAACCATCTCAGTTCCAAAAGGACGTCGTTTAATCCCTAAGTCGAGCGCTCTTGACCTAGAATCCCCTACCATGGGAAATAACTTTGCCATATCTCATCTGTTCAGGTCTTTTTAACATTCAGAATGTTTCCCTTTCGCACTGTCTCCAAACGTCCTCTACTTCTGAGCCAACCTCCCTGTCCTCCGTCACTTCAGTCCGGTTCCACCACACCCAAGCAATTTTAATTTAAACTCTCCCCAACAGTCAAAACTTCCCGCTAAGATATTGGTCCCCCTCGGATTCAAGTGCAACCTGTCCTTTTGGTACAAGTGACACCTGCCCCAGAGAAGTTCACAATGATCCACAAATCCGAATACCTGACCCCTTTCCAATCCCTCAGGCACGCATTTATCCTCCATCGCATTTTATTCCTGTACTTACACTCACGTGGCACAGACAGTAATCCGGAGATTACTACCTTTGAGGTCCTGCTTCTCAACTTCCTTTCTAACTCCCTGTAGTCCATTATCAGGACCTCCTTCATTTTCCTACCAATGCCGTTGATACCAATATGAACCACGAACTCTGGCTGTTCTCCTTCCCTCTTCAAGATATCGGGGACGCGATCAGAAACATCCCGAAACCAAGCACGTGGGAGGCAAACTACTATCCGCGTTCCTGCGTCCACAGATTTGCTTATCTGACCCCGAATGATTGAGATCTCTATCATTGCTGGCATCCTCTTTCTTTCCCTACCGGTCTGATCCACAGGGCCAGACTCTGTGCCGGAGATGCTTCCTCCAGGTTGGCTATCCACCCCACCCCCCGCAACAGTACTCAAGCAGGAATACTTATTGATAAGAGGGTCAGCGTCTGGCGTATACTCCGGCGTATACCTGCTTCCTGCCCTTTCCTCCCCTGACTGTTACACACTTCTCTGTCTCCTGTGGTCCCGGGTGATTTCCTGTTTATAGCTCGTCTCTATTAAATGTTTACGCCGCCTGACCAAACGAAGGTCATCGAGCTGCATCTCCAGTTCTCCAACGTGGTCTCTAAGGAGCTGCAGCTCGATGCATCTGGTGCAAATATAGTTGTCCGGGAGGACGGGAGTCTCTCGGACTTTCCAAAACTGACACCGACAACACAAAACTGGCCTCACATAGATACTGTCTGCCTTTAATTTAAATAGATAACCTACCTGCCCTCGACCCTCTATGATGTCAGAGCAGTTTCTGTTATCTCCAACAACACGTTAATTTATTCCGGACTACGTTTCTGGTAAACATTTTGTTTTGGAAGTCCCACACCCTCATCCCGACCATGAAACATCAGACGGTGGTTCTTGCTGTCCGATGAAAGAAGAATAACGAGGATATATAGAGCATAGAATATAGAATAATACAGCTCAGTACAGGTCGCCCGGTCCACAATGTTGTGCCGACACTTAAAACCTGCCTCCCATATAGCACCACACCTTAAATTCCTCCATATACCTATCTAGTTGTCTCGTAAATGTCACTAGTGTATCTGCCTCCACCACTGACTCAGCCACTCTCTGAGTAAAAGACCTTTAGATCTGTAGACTCCTGTAACATCCAGGATGTGAAATATCGGGGTTCAATTCAGCAACGGAAGCTACTACCGACTGACGGAGGTCTCCCGCACCACGTCGCATTTTCCTCCTCACTTACTCCTTTAATCAGCTCAACAAATGCGGGCGGAAGGGAGACGCATCTTAGGGACATTCGTAGAAGTTGTCGATGGTAGCTTGTGACAGTGTGCCTTTTTTACAACTTGGTCCATTCTTAACTAATCCGCCTCAGCCTTTCGTATGGCTCTTCTACGCCGCAGGCAACTCAGCTGTCTCTCTGGCCGAAAGCTGGAGGCAGACATTTTCTCTCCTTTCTCCTGAAACTCCGTCCATAAGCTCTAAGACGTCTTCTAGCGTTTGCATGTAGCCTGCGGCAGTAGTCAAAGGGTGCTCTGATTTAAGGAGATCACAACCTCAATAGCTGGATCTCACAGGCTCTCCACTGGTCGCTGTGTTTTCACATTATCAGAGGAGTGCCACTCATTCAGCATCTGAGAGGACTGCTCCGCCCAAGCCTCATATTCCTCCTCACCCTCCGGGGTTTGCTCCATTCCAGAGAACATTGTCAGCCTACGGTAACTGAGACTGTCTGTCAGTGCATTGAACCATTTATTCGCCAGGGACGGTAAATACTCTGGGATAATCTAATGTGTATGTGGGGAATGTTGTCGGGACTGGAGTGCACTCGGATTTTGGGGTTCACGGGATTTGTGGGTGTTGGATTGGGGTAATGACAAATATCAAGATTGCTTCGATTATTCAAATTTTAATAATGAATGCACTTTGAACGTCGAACTCTGTTCTTGCTGTTTTTAATGTGGTGGAAGCTATTTTGTGATCTGTTTGAAATGGTTACTGTTCTAGGATAAACTATTGTGAATGTAACGTGCAATCGCCTTCGGGGTGCGCACAGATTTGAGTACGTGAATGAATGGCATGCGTGCAACGGATTTATGGGTTTCGGTAGATTTTGGGTGTCGGTGAATCTGAAGGTTGCTTCATTCATAAATATTTTGATAATAAATATAGGTAGAACTTTGATTTCTTTTGAAGGTGGTAGCAGCTATTTCAGAACTGTTCGAAATGTGTCTTGCTTTGAACTGATGTTATAGCATATGAGTTTCTCAGCGGGTTTGGGATGCACTTAGATTTGGGGGGGCGCTCTTATTTGTTGATGCAAATATATTTGGGAGTGCACACCGATTTGACAATGTATGCATGTATAGGAGCGATTTAGGGTGTCAAATGTGGTGTCTATTTAGGGTTGCGCTCTCGGTGGTACTTGAAATATGTTACACGGAGATTTGGGTGAGTCGGCGGATCAAGATTTGCACACATATTTGGGGATGCGTTGGGATTTTTATTGTCGCTGACGAAATTCTGAACTGACGAAATTCTTGCTCTGAGATAATTATGTGGAGGTGTCAGCGGGTTTGCAGTGGGCACTGATCTGGGGATTGTGCAGATTTAGATGTTTGTTAGTAAATATGCTGTTGTCACCGGATTTGGGGTGAATATGGATGTTGCAGTGCGCTCTGATTTGGGTATCTGTAAGTGAACCATTATTCAGAGTCGTCACGACTCCAGTTCAATCAACGTACTGCTTTCCATGTGTACCTATTTGGACAGACACGCATCCAAACCCACACGCAGCCCCAAGCCCGTGCGCACCCCAGAATGTGTGAACACCTAAATATTGAAAAACATTCTTAGGAACAGTAGATAAGTATTTGGATTTCAAGGGTAAACTCTGCCCCAGTGTACCGCGGTGCCGTGGAGGAGCCGCCGTAGTCTACCCCGACACCCATATAAAACTGACAACACCACCCCTTCATGTTCATCTCACAACAAAATCCAGCGACACCCCCACATACCCACTGATTTGAGGGTTGAGTGCAGGGTTGCCGTTTCTTCCTCTGCGATAGGCAGATGTGCATGGGAGGGTGTCAGCTGGTTTAGGGTGCGCACGGAAATGGGATTGTGCGCTGATTTGGCGGTGCGCACGGATTTGGCGGTGCATACGGATTCGGTGATGTACGCTAATTTAAGGAAATGTCAGCGAATATGCGGGTGAATATGCATGTGGACGTGTGTTGAGAAATTAAACTTTGTTCTTCCTGCTTTTTAAGGTGGAGGCAGCAATTTTGTGAAGAGATTGAAACGATTCCTCCTCTGGGAACATCAAATGTGTAGGTGTATGCACAGATGTGGGTTGTGCACGGATTTGGAGATGTGCGCAGATTTCGGGGTCTGTCTCTGAATGTGGAGGTGAATACGGATTTGGCAGATCATGCAGCTTTGCTGTTGTGCGCCGATTTCGGGGATGTCGGCGAATGTGTTGTACACAGGGATTTTGCCGTGTCCGTTGCTTCGAGGCTACATACCGATTTCAGGACTGAGTGCGGGTTTGTCGGTGAACACAGCTGGCGTGTATGCACTGGGATTCAGGAATTCAGCTGGGTGTGTTGGCGAATTCGGGGGTGAAAACTGACCTGGGAGGCCGGTTGATTTGGAGGTGCGTCAAATCTCACGGTTGTTCCGTTTGTACAGACTTTAATAATAAATGAAATGTGAGCTTTGAGCCCTGTTCTTGTTTTTCTTAAGTACGGCCATTTTGTGAACTGTTTGATATCATTCCTGCTGTGGGATAATCGAATATGCACAATGGAGAGTCGGCAGGTTCAGGAGTGAGTGCGGATTTGTGGGTGCAGACGGATTTGAGAATATGCGAAATGATTCTTGCTCTGGCATAAGCCAATGTGCATGACAGGGTGTCTACTGATTTGGAGCTCCAACGAATCTGAAGATCGTTTCAGTTGTACATACGGTATTTATAATTGCAATTTATTTTTCAACCTCTGTTCTTGTTGTTCTTTGTTTCAGGCAGCCATTTTGTGAATTGAATGAAATGAGATTTCGAGAGCATCTGTAGTTTGCGGAAACAGATAGGAAGGATCTGAACCCAGGCGGATGAACCGAAATGGAGACGGACACGTGAATAATCAGGTAGAGACAATGGGTCTGCCCACACTAAGACACAGAAACACACTGACATACACTAACCCACAGAGACAGACAAATAATCTCTCTCTCTCTCTCTCTCTCTCTCTCTCTCTCTCTCTCTCTCTCTCTCTCTCTCTCTCTCTCTCTCTCTCTCTCTCTCTCTCTCCTCTCACACACACACACACACACTTACTTATCCATCTCCAAAACTCTCCGCCGTGTTCTTTGACACATACAGGGTGCTATGATTAAAACATACTCGACGCCCCCACGTGGCTGTTGAGTTGGATTGGCATGTGGTAAAGTTATGGGTGGGTCCTGGACCAGCTCACTGGTTTTTTGACTGTGACTGAGCCACGGAACCAATTGCGGGATTTAACGAGTATAAAAGTGTATATTCATATCACAAACAGACATTTCCTTGAGGACAATCTTGGAAGAGTCCCCCAAAATCAAACTACATCAGGAGTTAATACTCTTGAGGAGAATGGCAACAGTAGGTGATCCAATACTCTTTCACAAGCTGCAATGACATATTTACTTCAATGTTCTGTGTTTGACAAATGTTTCCTTTGAAACACGTATTGTACATTGGAAATACATTTAATTGAGATTGCATATCGGAAGGTCCAGTCACCTTCGCTGGGGGAAACTAACTAAGACAAAAGATCTAAACATCCATTAATTCAATCACAATCTGACACCGCGGGAATTGCAACTGTCTGATGTAATCGCTTTGTAAATATATCAAATATTTTTTGTTTTTAAATCTGCTGACATCTGTCCCTGTGGAGTCGCTAATTGTTATTAAAAGCGCCAGGCATGTGCAGCCTTAAGATTTCATTCCGAGAGAAGGCCTGTAGCACAGGGTGGAAGCTCACTGGATAGAGAAAATGTCTACAATTTTGGATAGGTACAAGAGTGTGGAGAAAATATTGTACGTTGTCATTACCGTCATTGGAGTTCCCGGTGAGTGAACAGAGCAATTCAAGTTTGGTATTTTTTGTGATAACCTGTGTGACTCTATTGATCATCATTTTTCAAGCTTCCAACTTGATGTATATTGTTCAAATATCCGTCAGCGATATTGATCATGTCAATTTAACATTCTAATTTTTCATCTAAGATGAGAAGCAGAACTAAACCGCTGACTCTTATCGAACTCCCGGGATCGAATCGTACGTTGTTCTTGCCTTTAGTAACACCTTCTTCAGATTTGTCTCAGTGCTGGGCACAGACAGCTCTCCGGGAAGATTTACCTGGGTGGGTTTACCTTTTGACGTTCACTGTTTCTGTGTTTTGATCAGTGTGAACGCCTGGTCCTGTTTTTCATGTCCCCCTTTGGATTAGCAGTCAGATAACATTGTTTCTTGTAAATAATTGTGTATGATCTCCTGAAGCAGACTCGAAGAATCTACTGACGAATGGTATCGAATCGAACTGCGTTGTAGATTTAGAAAATGTTTAGTAATGCCCAGTGCCAGTTATTTCTTTCTTTCTTTCCTCCTTTCCGCCTTTCTTTCTATCTTCCTTTCTGCCTTAATTTCTTCTTTCTTTCATCGTTTCCTTCTTTCTTACTTTTCTTTCTTTCTTTCTTTCTTTCTTTCTTTCTTTCTTTCTTTCTTTCTTTCTTTCTTTCTTTCTTTCTTTCTTTCTTTCTTTCTTTCTTTCTTTCTTTCTTTCTTCCTTTCTCTCTTTCTCACTTCCTCTCTCTTCACCTCTCCCTCTCCCTACCTCCCTCTCCCCCTCTCCCGTTCTCCAGTGAATTTAGTGGCGATTGTGATTCTGTCCCGGGGAAAGTGCGGCCTCTCAACCTGCACCACTCGTTACCTGGTCGCCATGGCAGCGGCGGATCTACTGACCGTCGTCACCGAGGTTATTTTGTATCGAATCAATAGGTTTTACTTCCCGATGAATTTTCTGAACATCACCCCTGTGTGCAGTGTTATTGACGCACTGTCCTTCGCAGCCACAGACTGTTCTGTCTGGTTTACCGTCACTTTCACCTTTGATCGGTTTGTCGCCATATGTTGCCAGAAGCTGAAAACAAGATATTGCACCGGGAAAACTGCTGTTGTGGTTCTGACAACAACCGGCGTACTGTTCGGTCTGAAAAACGTTCCCCAATATTTCACACTGGAGCCCTGGATGATCATTGACAACGTACCGTGGTTCTGTAACCTCATAGACAATTATTTCACTGACCCCGGGTGGGTAGGATACGACTGGCTATTTACAGTTTTAACTCCGTTCCTCCCTTTCGCTGGGATACTGCTGCTCAACGCTCTGACAGTCAGGCACATTTTAGTGGCCAGTCGGGTCCGTAAGGGGCTGAAGGGTCAGAGCAAAGGGGAGAACCTCAGTGACCCGGAGATGGCGAGCAGGAGGAGGTCTGTGGTTTTACTCTTCACCCTCTCCGGCAGCTTCATCCTCCTGTGGATGACACACGTTGTAAATGTCATATATTATCAAGTCTCTGGGAAAGGATACAATTTCAATGATTCTGAACGTATCTTTCATTCCGTCGGTTTTTTGCTTAGGAATTTCAGCTGTTGCACAAACACATTTATTTACGTGCTCAGTCAGTCAAAATTCAGGGAGCAGGTGGTCAGTGCGGTGAAATATCCGGTCACATCGGTGCTTCAGTTCATTAATAAAGCCGCTTGCTGAATACAAGACAAAGGCGATCGCAATGTTTCCAGTCCGGGCTCCATCTCTTCGCCGTCATCCCCTGATCTCCCAAGTGTCATTCCCGGCCAATTATCCTATCGATCGGCAGCTCCGGGACATTAGCATAGTGCGTGTGGTGGGGGAGAGAATGGCTGGACACAGCACCGTCCTGGAGACACAGTACCTCATTGGCTCTGCCAGATGTCAGTCAAAGAAACACTCCGCACATCCACTGGTCTGTGGGTATGCCCATCTATTCCCATTCCCGCCTGCCAACCTTATAGACCGACATTCCCAGAAAACTACGGTGGTCAACTCTGAGGCTGGTTGTCTAATCCAATATCAATCACACAAGTCTTCGCCTTGCCCTTGAAAAATTGCCTCGCGTGATGAAATAGGGTGGGTTTTGGATAAACACCGGTTGGCACTCCGGCTACTAACTGGACTGGCGTGTGGTGTAGTGAACTGTGAAACAACAGGGGTGATTAATAAGTTCGTGGCATGAGGTAGACGGAGTCAATTTTAGAAATCCTAGCACTTTTATTTTCATCATAGTTCCCTCCAACATTTACACACTTAGTCCAGCGGTCGTTGAGCATGCAAATCACTTCTTTGTAGAAGTCAGCATCTTGGACCTCCAGAAGTGGGCTACAGCAGGAGTGATTGAGCCTGCATTCACCAGTTCAACTGGCAGCTCATTCCACACTCCAACTACTCGCTGGGTGAAGAAGCTCTCCCTAATCTTCCCTTTAAACTTTTCCCTTTTCTCTCTTAAACCAAGTCCTCTGTTGTTTATTCTCTCCCCTCGCCTCAGTGGAAATAGCCTGCTTGCTTTCACTCCATCTATACCCATCATAATTTTATACACCTCTATCAAATTACCCCTCATTCTCCTACGCTCCAGGGAATAAAGTTCTAACATATTCAACCATTCTCTGTAACTCAGTTTCTCGAGACCCCGCACCATCCTTGTAAACCTTCTCTACACTCTTTCAACCTTATTAATATCTTTCCTATAATTAGGTGACCAAAACTGCACACAATACTTCAAAACCGGTCTCACCAATGTCTTATACAACCTCACCATTACATTCCAACTCTTATACTCAATACTTTGATTTATAAGGGCCAATGTACCAAAAGCTCTCTTTACGACCATATCTACCTGTGACGCCAGTTTTAGGGAATTATGCATCTGTATTCCCAGATCACGCTGTTCTACTGCACTCCTCAGTGTCCGACCATTTACCTTGTATGTCCCACCTTGGCTTGAGCTTCCAAAGTGCAATACTTCACACTTGTCTGCATTAAATTCCATCTGCTAATTGTCAGCCTATATTTCCAGCTGGTCCAAATCCTTCCTCAAGCTTTGAAAACCTTCCTCACTGTCCACTAAATCTCCAATCTTTGTATCATCAGCCAATTTGCTGATCCAATATACCACATTATAATCCAGATCATTGATGTAGATGACAAATAACAATGGACCCAGCACTGATGCCTGTGGTACGCCATTAGTCTCCACTCAGAGAAGAAATGCTCCACTACCACTCTCTGACTTCTCCCACTGAGCCAATGTGTAATCTAATTTACTGCCTCACCATGTATACGTAGCGACTCAATCTTCCCAACTAACCTCCCATGCGGGACTTTGTCAAAGGCCTTACTGAAGTTCCTGTAGACAACCTCCGCTGCCTTTCCTTCATCCACTTTTCTGGTAACTTCCTCGAAAATCTCTAATAGATTTGTTAAACATGACCTACCACGCACAATGCCATGTTGACTTTTTCTAATACGTCCCTGTCTATCCAAATGCTTGTAGATCCTTTCTCTTAGTTCTTCTTCCAATAATTAACCTACTACTGTCGTCAAACATTCCGGCCTGTAATTTCCCGGATTACTTTTAGAGCCTTTTTGAAAAAATGGAACAAGATGAGCTATCCTCCAATCCTCCGGCACCTCACCTGCGGATACCGACATTTTTACTATATCTGCCATGCCCCCTGCAATTTCAACACTAGTCTTCTTCAAGGTCCGAGGGAATACTCTGTCAGGTCCTGGGGATTTATCTACTCTGATTTGCCTCAAGACAGCAAGCACATCCTCCTCTTTAATCTGTATTGTTTCCATAACCTCACGACTTATAACCATATAACAATCACAGCACGGAAACAGGCCCTTCCGGCCCTCCTAGTCCGTGCCGAACTCTTAATCTCACCTAGTCCCACCTACCCGCACTCAGCCCATAACCCTCCACTCCTTTCCTGACCATATACCTATCCAATTTTACCTTAAATGACACAACTGAACTGGCCTCTACTACCTCTACAGGAAGCTCATTCCACACAGCTATCACTCTCTGAGTAAAGAAATACCCCCTCGTGTTTCCCTTAAACTTTTGCTCCCTAACTCTCAAATCATGTCCTCTCGTTTGAATTTTCCCTACTCTCAATGGAAACAGCCTATTCACGTCAACTCTATCTATACCTCTCAAAATTTTAAATACCTCGATCAAATTCCCCCTCAACCTTCTACGCTCCAATGAATAGAGATCTATCTTGTTCAATCTTTCTCTGTAACTTAAGTGCTGAAACCCAGGTAACATCCTAGTAAATCGTCTCTGCACTCTCTCTAATTTATTGATATCTTTCCTATAATTCGGTGACCAGAACTGTACACAATATTCCAAATTTGGCCTTACCAATGCCTTGTACAATTTTAACAATACATCCCATCTTCTGTACTCAATGCTCTGATTTATAAAGGCCAGCGTTCCAAAAGCCTTCTTCACCACCCTATCTACATGAGACTCCACCTTCAGGGAACTATGCACTGTTATTCCTAGATCTCTATGTTCCACTGCATTCCTCAATGCCCTACCATTTACCCTGTATGTTCTATTTGGATTATTCCTGCCAAAATGTAGAACCTCACACTTCTCAGCATTAAACTCCATCTGCCAACGTTCAGCCCATTCTTCTAACCGGCATAAATCTCCCTGCAAGCTTTGAAAACCCACCTCATTATCCACAATACCTCCTACCTTAGTACCATCGGCATACTTACTAATCAAATTTACCACCCCATCATCCAGATCATTTATGTACATTACAAACAACATTGGGCCCAAAACAGATCCCTGAGGCACCCCGCTAGTCACTTGTTTGCCTTATTTCCATAGACCCCTCGCCAGTTCCCTTAGTAGATACAGATGGAAATAACCATTTCAGACATCCCCCATTTCTTTTTGCTCCATACAGAGCCGACCACTCTGATCTTCAAGAGGACCAATTTTATCCCTTACTATCCTATTGCTCTTAATATACCTGTAGAAGCTCTGTGGATTATCCTTCACCTTCACTGCCAAAGCTACCTCATGTCTTCTTTTAGCCCTCCTGTTTTCTTTCTTAAGTATTGTTTTCACTTTTTATTATCAAGTGCCTTATTTGCTCCTTGTTGCCAACATCTGTCATACATCTCTCTCTACTTTTTTATCAAATTTCCAATATCCCTCAAAAAGCAAGTTTTATTATTCTTACTCACTTTGCCTTTAATCCTGACAGGAACATACAAACTCTGCACTCTCAAAATGTCTCCTTTGAAGGCCTCCCACTTCCCAATCACATCCTTGACACAGAACAACCTGTCCCAATCCACGCTTTTCAGATCCTTTCTCATTTCTTCATATTTGGCCTTTTTCCTGTTTAGAAACTCAGCCCGAGGACCAGATCTATCTTTATCCATGATCAAGTTGAAACCAATGGTATTATGACCTCCAGAGCCAAATGTTCCCCTGCACACATTTCCGTCACTTGTCCTGACACGTTTCATAACAGATCTAATATTGCACCGTCTCTAGTAGGTACCTCTATATAATGATTTAGAAAACGTTCCTGAACACAGTTTGGAAACTCTAACCCGCCTAGACCTTGAAAGTATGGGAATCCCAATCAATATGTGGAAAATTAAATCCCCTACTATCACAAATTTATATTTCCTGCAGTTCTCAGCTATCTCTCTGCAGATTTGCTCCTCCAATTCTCGCTGACTATTGGGTGGTCTATAATACAATCCCATTAACGTGGTCATACCTTTCCTGTTTCTCAGCGCCACTCATATGCCCTCGGTAGACAGGTCCTACGATCTGTCCTGCCTGAGCACTGCTGTAACACTGTCCCTGACGAGCAATGCCACCCTCACCCCACCCGTCATTACTCTGCCTCTATCATCTCTGCAACATAGGAACCCTGGAACTTTAAGCTGCCAGTCCCTCCCCTCCTGTCCCCCAGTTTCACTAATAGCTATAATGTCATAATTCCACGTGTCAATCCACGCCCTCAGTTCATCTGCCTTCCCCACAATACACCTCGCATTAAAATAGACACTCTTCAGAAGATTATTACCACCACAGGCAACACTTCCATTTGTGACTTTGCATGAACTTTTAACATAATTTATTTTCACCCCTCTCCACGACCTGCTCTGGTACTCTGGTTCCCATCCCCCTGCGCATCCCTTTTAAACACTCACCAATAGCACTAACAAACCTCCCTGGAAAGATATTGGTCCCCCTGTGTTTCACCTGTAACCCCTCTCTCTTGTACAGGTGCCACCTATCCTGGAGGAGATCCCAGTGATCCTGAAATCTGAAACCCTGCCCCGTACACCTGTTCCTCAGCCACGAGTTCATCCTCCAAAGCATCGTATTCTTAACCTCACTGGCACGTGGCACAGGTAGCAAACCTGAGATTACCACCTTCAAGGTCCTGCTTTTAACTTCCTACCATGCCCTCTATACTCACTCTTCAGGACCTCCTCACTCTTTCTTCCTACGTCATTGGTACCGATGTTTACCATGACAGCTGGCTGATCACGATACCACTTCAGAATGCTGAGCATGTGATCAGAGGCATCCCTGACCCTAGCACCCGGGAAGCAACAAACCATCCGGGTGTCTCTGTCACGACCAGAGACCCTTCTTTCTGTAATCAAACTACCGCTCTCCTCTTCTTTCACCCTCCCTTCTGCACTGTAGAACCAGACTCAGTGCCAGAAATCCAACTGCCGCAGCTTGTTCCAGGTACGTCAACCCCCCAACAGTATCCAGATCGGTATACTTGTTGAAGGGAATGGCCACAGGTCAACCCTGCTCTGCCTGCCCTTTCCCCTTCCCTCGCCTGACGGTAACCCAATTACCTGTGCGCTGTTCCTTTAGCGTAACTACCTCACTGTAACTACTAACTATGATCCGGAGGTGATCCAACTCCTGCTCCAGTTCCCTTACGTTAAGCTAATACCAACTGCCCTGGAGAAGCCCATCAAAAGCAGCGGACGTTGGTACATCGCAGAGTTCAGAGCCACCGAGCAGGTGGAACAACTAAGGCAGGATACAATCAGTGGCCTCAAGCTAATCAACAACACGGCTCCTCCAGGGAGGTTGAAGCTTTGGTGCTCTCAGTCTGGACTGCTGCCCCGATTTGTGTGGCCAATTATCAGCTATGAAGTCACTATGTCTCATGCAAATCGGCTGGAGAGGCTGGTGAACCTGGGCTACCAAAATGCCGGAGCAGCATAGGACTTTACCGGAACGGAGCTCTTTCTCTGCCAATTTCTAGCCAGGTGGAGGAATACAAATGGGCCAAAGCATGGCTGGTAATAACACTCAAGAAATCTCGGGACCCAATCGTAAGAGTCGTTGCTCCTGCTCTAGCAACAGGAAAGAAGTACTAGACACAGATGCCGCCCTCCCTCATCGGGACATAGTGGACTATGCCCAACAGGGCAGAGGAGGCTTTGGCCTTGAGGTGATGAAACCTACCTGGCAAAAGGCTACTACAACTGAACACGGGCAAATGGTGATGCAGGAGGTGCGTCAACAGGCAGAAGCAGCCAGTGAAGCCTCAATGAGCAACCCGCTGGTGGCATTTCTCACTGCTAGACTTTAAACCCCACCACATTCCTAACGTCATCATCCCAGCTTTCAACAGATTCTGAACACGATTGCGTGCTGCGAAATCAAGTTTTCACTACAGCCCGCAAGGACCTCACGCAGGAACTCTTACAATAACGCGTGTTAAGACAGTTTTGGAATAGTCTCGATTATATGCTAATATACTATTAGATGTAAAATAATCATCGGTTAGTTATAATTACTTTCTGCCAAAGCTACCCCGGATACAAAATCAGTTACTTATGCTGACACCTCCCCTTCTCTCGAAGTTTCTGTCGCCTACGTTATCCTTCCCATGTTTAGTTATACCTCAAGATGTCTCTTCAGTCATTCTATACCCATATTTAGTTATGCCGAGCATTCTCAGAGAACAATGACTAGTACGTCACCTGTTGCTGGGTAAGGTTTCTTCTGACTTGCCCAGCAACAGTGGCCTGAGGTGCATATAAGATAATTGATCATCGGCTAATCATTGTCCTTAGTCTATACCACTATTTACCTATCCCTCTACCTTATCATCAAGGCCTTAGATGTTCCGGCTCTGCTGCAGGCACAGATCAGGTGACATGGTGCTCGAGCAGGCAGCCTTCGAACCAGCCGTGTTAGCACAAAAATTGAATGATTTTCCCTCAGTCGTGCCTGCATCCTTGCCGCCAACAAACGTGCAAACATCTACACCGATTCTCGACACGCCTTCGGGGTAGCTCAGGACTATGAAGCGCTTTGGGAAGGCCGGGGTTTCCTCACTTCGTCCGGACATCCTATTAGTAATGTACGGAATATCCTCACTGCCTTGCAACTTCCAAAAGCATTGGCCATTATCAAATGCTCCTCTTATACAAGTCAGTCTGATAAAATCTCCGCCAGTAATGACATTTCTAATGAGGATCCCATAGCCGCAGCTCAGACACTCTAAATTATAGTTCCATCGGTGTCCCAGCAAAATCCCCTGCGCCTCGCAGACAGCACGGGTATGCCAAACGGAAGAGTACGTACGTTCCAGGGGGTCGCCCCTGCGGAGGAACGCAGATTATGGTCACAGATGGGCTCTAAGCAGGGTCCCGTGACGGGGCTCTGGTTCACCTCTGCGGGACAGGTCTGCGTCCCTCCACAATTTCTACCAAACATCCTTGATTATATTTATACTTGCACTCACCTCGGAAAGGAGGGAAAGGTTTGCTGCAAACATGGTGGCATCCGAAATTTCAGCAAGTAGGAGCAAAGTGAGCAAAAGCATGTTTAATATGCTGAAAGAACAATGTTGGAAAAGCAGCACCCTGTGTCTCGAGCGTCACTCCCTTAACTGGAGGCCCCTTTGCATGTTTGAAGATTGATTTTATTGAACTACCTCTCCTGCATTGTTATAAATATTGCCTTGTGACTGTAGATATGTTTCATAGATGGATCGAGGCAGTCCCTGCCACGAATAATACAGCTAAAATACGGCTGCGAGAAGTGATCCCCCGGTATGGGTTACCAGAAATATTGAGCTCAGATAATGGTCCACACTTTGTAGCAAAATTACATGAGGAAATATGCAATACCTTATCTATTCATAAACAATTCCATTGCTCTCACCATCCCCAGGCTGCCGGTATAGTGGAAAGGGCAGATGGTACGTTGGGAAAAAAAACAAATTGGCGACACTTACGGAGGAAAGAGGCTTAATTGAATAATGGTAATGCCCTTAGCATTATTCCATATGACAGCCACCCCCCTCCCGCCTGAGTAAAAACGGGATTGTCACCAGGTGAAATCATCTTCGGAAGGCGCCTAAGGACTCCCATAAGTCTGTGCGCGGCCACACAGCTAGGACGGACAAAACACCAAAATACAAAGACGAGAAAGACAACAAATTGTGTAAATAAAACAGCACAAAACAAAATGGTAATAAATACGAAGTAAATATCGAGAACAGATATTTAGAATGTGAGTTCATTGTTGCGGTGGGTGAAATTATTCCCTCTGCTCCAAACCCCTGATAGTTGAGGGGTAATAGCTTTTCCTGAAACTTTTGTTCTGGGAGCTGAGGCTCCTGTAACTCCTTCTTGATGACACGATCGAGAAGCAAGCATCACCTGGATGATGGCGTCCTTGATGATGGATGCTGCTTTCCTGTGACTGTGCTTCTTGTAGATATTCTCAGTGGCGGGGAGGGCTTTAGCTGTGATGGAATGGTTCCATCCACAACTTTTTATTGGTTGTTTCAATCAATGACATTGATTTTTCTAAACCACACCATCATGCAACCAGTCAAGATATTATCCACCGTATATCTATAGAAGGTTTTCAAAATTTAGATGATATGTTAAATTGGATAGAAACCTGCATAGAATCGGCTGAAAATACTTGTAAGTTTTTCGAGGACAACAGAAAATTGGCTGCCGCCCCCAGCCTCTGGATGAAGAATCTCAGTCAATATTGGGGAAATTATGGTCACACACAACTAGGTTGCTTTAACAACTTCCCATAACCTGCCTACATTTCCGTCCCTCTTTCTGTTTTCGTAAGAAAAACCTTTGGAAAATGAAGCACACAACATCTCAATTTTTCCTTTATCAACCTTCAGTTACATCCTGAAAGGTGTCCAGTGGGAGGGAGGTGTTTCATTGTGTCCACGAATTGCAGACCAGACTGTTTTTGATATCATTTGTGGGCACAGGATAATTGTGACACGGGGTAGACGATTCAAACCATCAATACTTTCATAGCTATTTGTACATCATTCCCACTGCCTCGTTCCCCACTCTCTTCCAACAGCTTGGCTAGTTATTTCCCCTGACGTTCATGTCCAGTTCCTCATTGAACACTGATTGGCTGTCACCGCAACACAGATGAGAACCACAATTAGAGTAGAAATTAAATTTTCATCCCATACACCTTTTGTCCTTTGCCCACTGGACCTCAAGTCATTGACCAATAAACAATGAACAGTACAGCACAGTGGCAATCCTCTCAGCTCACTTTGTGTGTGTTGAGCATGATGTCAGTTTAAACCTCATGTTTGTCTGTAAGTTGCCGGTGCCCCTCAATAGACTAAATCGCTCAAAATGATTTACCACCTCAATACTCTTTCAGAGACTCAACAACGCCTTAATATCTAAAAGCCTGAGAATGTCACCATACCCCTTCCTGATCTCGCTTTCCTCCATGTCCTCCTCCTCAGTGACCACCGGTGAATGCACAGTATTTATTTTCTTCCTCGCGTTCTAACTCTTGCTCCAGCCATAATCTTCATTCTTTGTCCTTGAGTGGTCCTGCCCTCTCCACAGTCTACTGTTGTTTTCAGTGTATGCATAAAATGTCCTGGGATACTGGTCGCTCCTTCTCATTGAGAACATTTCCTGTTCAATATTCACTCTCCTGGTTCACAGTGTGACGTTTAAGGTTTCCTGTATGTTCTTTCAAGACTCTGCCCAATTTCAGCTTCCTGAACCTTACTTTTCCCCCCTCCCTTCTATTAAAATTTAAATACAATTTTTCTCATCAACTTATGTTCCTGAATGACTCCCTCCTTCTCTACTTTCCTCACAAGGACAGGAAAGTCCTGCAGCCTGACCATCTAGATTGTAAGTGACCCTTACATGTCAGACATGGAATTAACCATTAAGCACAGCTCTCAGACACTACGATTCCTGCCCAATTCTGCTATAATTTGCCTTCCCCAAATTTGCAATCGTTCACTTGCAAATCCAGTCTTATCCCATCAATAACCATGTCAAAACGTCCAAAATTATAATCCTTAAATTTTTCCCAAAGAAACTCCAATAATCTTGTTGACTCATTCCCCAATACTAAGTCAAGTTGGTCCCCCTCCCTGGTGGACTATCTACATGCCGTTTCCGGAAACCTTCCTGAACACACCTACAATTAATGCCCCATCGAGGATTCAGGTGTCCCAGTCAGGCTCGGGAGATTAGTCACCCACTACAGATAATCTATTGTTTTTACATCAGGCCGTAACCTGCCGACCTATCTGGTGATGTCTCTGACAGGCTATTGCGAGGCCTACAGTATAATCCCATCACAGTGATTGCTCCTTTCTTATTCCTGAGCTCCATCCACATCGTCTTACTGAATGTGCCTCCGCGATGACCTCGTGTTTTTGGTTTCTATATGATCTCCAGTACGGCTAACCAAGGTGTTTTAGCTCCCTCTGGACTCCCTTAATCATCTGAATCTTCGAATGCTCATTTCCCAATCCAACACGCTCCCACCACCGCCGCATTCTGTATGATAATTATGTTAATGCATGCTCCAGCAAAATTGGCTTTCAGAATAATATCTGCCCTTCAGTACAGGTGTAACCCATCCTCCTTACAACAGTGCCACCTGTCCTAGAAGAGAGCCCAATGATCTGTGTACCTGATTCGCTCCCTCCTGCCCCAGATTGTTAGCAACACATTTAATTGTAAGACATTGCCATCTTTCTCCCTCGCTCGGTGACACTGGAATTAATCCTGAGATCACCACCCCAGAGTTCATTCTTCTTCACCTTCTGTATAGCTCCATAAATACTTTCTGCAGAAACTTTTCTCACTCATTTCCACAGATATTCCAGTCTGTGTCTCCTAGTCTGAAGTGTTTGTGCATGTGATTTATATCCTTCCGTCCCTGCATATTCAGTTGCTCATCAAATAGCCTCTTTGTAATGAAAATTGTTTCATGCAGTGTTTTTTAATAATTCAGCTCAGAGTATTTACATATCAATTCACAAAAAAACAGAGGAGTCTGCACACGTCTTAAAACAAAACTCTTTATTAGAACTCGTACAATTTTAATACAGAACAAAAACCATAAGTCCACGGTAGCAGCAGCACAGAAATCGAATTATGCTGATTATCAACCGATCTCAAGCCGATCTCAGTGCTGGAGGTGGTCGAATCATCACAGATCCGAATAATGTCACGCAGCATCTTCACTCACTCTCTCTCTCTCTCTCTCTCTCTCTCTCTCTCTCTCTCTCTCTCTCTCTCTCTCTCTCTCTCTCTCTCTCTCTCACTCTCACTCTCTCTCTCTCTCACTCTCTCTCTCTCTCTCTCTCCTCTCCTCTCTTTCTATATCTATATCTCTGATAGAGCTACAAGTGAAGGTAATGTCACTTTGTCTTCTGAAAAAAAAGGTTAAAATTCTCTTACAGAAAGATAGTTTAACGTGTCAGAGAGAGGGAGAACATAGTTAGAGAAGGAGGAGAAAAGGAATGTGAAAGAAAGGACGGGGAATGACGGGAGCAGGAGTGGTTCATTCAGACGAAATAATACTCCGAGGTCAGGCAATTCAGTCAGAACCGGGAAGCAGGGGTAACAGGTTCGCCTCAAGCTTCAATTTAACAGGGCGGGACGTGAGGGGCAAAGGGGATTTCTCTAGGATGGTGAGGTCAGTGATACCGTCGGGATCAGCTGTAAACAGCTCAAAGTCAACACACACAAAATGTAAAAGAGTAAACTGGTGACAGAACTCTGATGAAGGGTCTCGGCCCGAAACGTCGAGAGTTTACGCTTTTCCTTAGATGCCGTCTGGTCTGCTGAGTCCTGGAACCGTGACCTTTCATTAGAATCTGATTCTGTGCGTGTTGTTTTGTATTTTGAGCATCTGCCGGTTTTCCTGTGTTTGTTTTCTAACTCTGTTTATCACATTGTTTCCATTTACTGACAAATGGGGTGATGGAATAGGAAGCATGAAGACAGCTGAATTTTAGTACTATACAACATTTATTTCACACGTTTCGTGAGTTTCAAAATCCGATTCAGTGGGCATTTCACTGCATTTTTTAGTTCACCTCGGAATTTGCTCTGAGTCACGGCGTAAATGCAAGTGTTGGTGCAGGAACTCAGAACCTGCAGCATTCCAGATGTGTGGTCTGCAATGTAACGGGGATCCGTGAGAGAATAAGAAACAAAACGCATTGAAATCTGTCTTTAGATGGAAAATACCACCATTGTCCCCCACAACAATATGAAACTACCGTTTATGCTGAAGAGCAAAACGATGGATTTCTGTCGGTTCTCCATCTCCCGGTCCTTGGCTTTGCTGGAAGAAGGGCAGGGATGGGTGATTGATATTCCAGGCTTTCGAAGCATTAGAAACGATAGGGAAGGAGGTAATAGAGGGGTGAGTTGCACTACTAATCAGGAACAAGACCCAGTGGAGGATTCAGACACTGAGTCCATTTTCCAGAACTCAAGAACCGGAAGGGTGCAATCAAACTGATGGGATTGTGTAACTATCTGGTGTTGAGTAATGCATCTGCTCATGTATCTGACCCCTCAGTGGGTGAGTAGCTGCAAAGCAGATACCACAATTCCTTCACGTTCAGCACAGCTCTAGATAAGGGCGGGAGATTCTTAAATTGGGGAAGTGCAAATTATATGGGAATTAGACAGGACCAAGAAGGGTTAATTGGAAATACATGTTTTTCTTCTGAAAAATCTACATCAGACGTGGGTGGAGATCAATTGCACAGAGTCCGAAAAAGCAGGCTTCTGTTTGATGGAAAGACTGGAATGGAGGAAAATGTGAACTTTGATGTCCAGAGCGGTGATGAATTTAGTTCAGAGGAAGAAGGGAAAATATGTCAATCTTTGGAAAGTGGAACCAAATGCAGCAGATGAAGGTTATGAAGAAGCCAAACAAGAGCTAAAAAAGGGATTTACCAACACCAAGAGGGGCCATGATTAGTCCTTGTTTAGTAGAATTAAGGTGAATCCTAAGGCACTCTGTACATACATCAAGAACAAGACGACAACTCGGAAGAGAGTAGGAACACTCAAAGATAAAGAGGGGTACTTTTTCTTGGATATGCAGAATGTGAGTGAATACCTTAACAAGTACTTTGCTTCAGTATTTACCAAGGAAAAAGATATGGAGGACTTGGGGACAGTGCTGCATGCATAAATATGCTACGGCATTTGTAGGCCAAGGAGGAGGAAGCAAAGGGCCGACTAACAAACATTAAACTTGTAAACATCCTGGGTCCTGATGAGATTTAGTGCAGGTTTTTGAAAGACCAAAGAGGCTAGATTGCTGGGGCCTTGACCAGAATCGTTATATTCTCCCTAGGAACAGACGAAGGCACAGACGAGGATGAGTAGCGAATGTTTTACCTCTATGTGAGAAGGGACCAAGTGAAAATACAGAGAACTGGTAGGTCTTACGTCCATTATTCGGGACATCCTGGAGAAACTTATCAGGGATAGGATATATCTGCATTAGGAAGCCTGGTCCTAATTATTGAGAGCCATCATGGCTTCTTGTGAGGTAGGATCCGTCTGGACAACTTGACTGAGTTTTCTGACAAGGAGATAAAAGAGTTTGATGAAGGTACAGCAGAGGATGTTGTCTACATCTATTTTACTAAACTCTTTAACAAAGTCCCTTCCAGGATGCTAATCCAGAAGTTTAGGATGAATAGAGTCAACCGCGAATTGGCTGTTGAAATTCAGAACTAGCTTGCACATGAAAGACAGGGAGTAGTGGATCAAGTGACTTATTCAGATTGAAGGTCTGTAATTAGTGGTGTTCATAAGACCATAAGATAAAGCAGCAGAAGTAGGCTATTCGGCCCATCGAGCCTGCTCCCCATTAAATCATGGGATAATCCAGTTCTTCCAGTCATCCCCACTCGCCTGCCTTCACCCAATACCCTTTGATGTCCGTGCTAATCAAGAAACTATCTATGTCTTATCTTAAACACAGCCAATGATTTGGCCTCCACAGCCGCTCGTAGCAGCAAGTTCCACCGATTTACGACACTCTGACGAAAGTAATTTTTATTGTCGAAGTAGCCATTTTCTGAACTGACGCAATTCTTGCTCTGAGGTAATTATGTGGAGTTTATCAGCGTGATTGCAGTGGGCACTGATCTGGGGATTGTGCAGATTTAGATGTTTGTTGGTAAATATGTTGTTGTCACCGGATTTGGGGTGAATATGGATTATGCAGTGCGCTCTGATTTGGGCATGTATAAGTGAAGCATTATTCAGAATCGTCACGACTCCAGTTCAATCTACGTACAGCTTTCCATGTGCACCTATTTCGACAGACACGCATCCAAACCCACACGCAGCCCCAAGCCCGTGCGCACTTCAGAATGTGTGAACCCCTAAATATTGAAAAACATTCTGAGGAACAGTAGATAAGTATTTGGATTTCAAGGGTAAACGCTGCCCCAGTGTACCGCGGTGCCGTGGAGGGGCGGCCGTAGTCCAACCCGACACCCATATAAAACTGACAACACCACCCCTTCAGATTCATCTCACAACAAAATCCAGCGACACCCCCACATACCCACTGATTCGAGGGATGAGTGCAGGGTTGCCGTTTCTTCCTCGGCGATAGTCAGATGTGCATGTGAGGGTGTCAGCTGGTTTAGGGTGCGCACGGAAATGGGATTGTGCACTGATTTGCAGGTGCGCACGGATTTGGCGGTGCATACGGATTCGGTGATGTACGCTGATTTAAGGAAATGTCAGCGAATATGCGGGTGAATCCGCATGTGGACGTGGGTTGAGAAATTAAACTTTGTTCTTCCTGATTTTTAAGGTGGAGGCAGCAATTTTGTGAAGAGATTGAAACTATTCCTGCTCTGGGATCATCAAATGTGTAGGTGTATGCACAGATGTGGGTTGTGCACGGATTTGGAGATGTGCGCAGATTTCGGGGTCTGTCTCTGAATGTCGAGGTGAATACGGATTTGGCAGAGCATTCAGCTTTGCTGTTGTGCGTCGATTTCGGGGTATGTCGGCGAATATGTTCGTACATAGGGATTTTGCCGTGTCTGTTGCTTCGAGGCTACATACCGATTTCAGGACTGAGTGCGGGTTTGTCGGTGAACGCAGTTGGCGTGTATGCCCTGGTATTCAGGTACACAGCTGGGTGTGTTGGCGCATTCGGGGGTGAAAACTGACTTGGGAGGCCGGCTGATTTGGAGGTGCGTCAAATCTCACGTTTGTTCCGTTTGTACAGACTTAAATAATAAATGAAATGTGAACTTTGAGCCCTGTTCTTGTTTTTCTTAAAGACAGCCATTTTGTGAACTGTGACGGATTTGAGAATATGCGCTTATTTCCTGCTGTTTTCGAGAATAAGGGGTGCTTGTCATGGAATATTCGGTATTTCGGGGTCAGAAACTGTGAGGGCATACTGACTTGTCTGTGCATACGGATTTAGTTGTGTGCAGAGTTCTGGGATTGTCAGCGGATTCGACGGTGCACACGGATTTTGGGGAATCCATGGTTTTGGAACATGCCATTGATCTGGGGGTACGCTTGTATTTCAGGGTTCTCAGTATTTGGAGGTGTCACCTCTCTAAAAGCTGTTTTATGAAGAGATGCTTAAATAATAAATGCACTTTGAACATTTTTCTAGCCATTTTCACAGGTAGAGCAGCCAGTTTCTGAACTATTTGAAATGATTCTTGCTCTGGCATAAGCCAATGTGCATGAGAGGGTGTCTACTGATTTGGAGCTCTGTTCAATCTGAAGGTCGTTTCAGTTGTACATACGGTAATACTAATTGCAATTTATTTTTCAACCTCTGTTCTTGTTGTTCTTTGTTTCAGGCAGCCATTTTGTGAAGTGAATGAAATGAGATTTCGAGAGCATCTGCAGTTTGCGGAAACAGATGTGAAGGAACTGAACACAGGCGGATGAACCGAAATGGAGACGGACACGTGTATAATCAGGTAGAGACAATGAGTAGAAACAGTGTGTTTCAGGTAGAAACACACTGACATACACTAACCCACAGAGACAGACAGACAATCACTCTCACACTCTCTCTCTCTCTCACACACACACACACACACACACACACACACACACACACACACACACACACACACACACACACACACACACACACACTTACTTATCCATCTCCAAAACTCTCCTCCGTGTTCTTTGACACATACAGGGTGCTATGATTAAAACATACTCGACGCCCCCACGTGGCTGTTGAGTTTGATTGGCATATGGTAGAGTTATGGGTGGGTCCTGGACCAGCTCACAAGTTTTCTGACTGTGACAGAGCCACGGAACTAATTGCAGGACTTAACGAGCATAAAAGTGTTTATTCATTATCACAAACTGACAGTTTCTTGAGGACACTCTTGGAAGAGTCGCCCGAAAATCAAACTACATCAGGAGTTAATACTCTTGAGGAGAATGGCAGCAGTAGGTGATCCAATACTCTTTCACAAGCTACAATGACATATTTACTTCAATGTTCTGTGTTTGACAAATGTTTCCTTTGAAACATGTATTGTATATTGGAAGTACGTTTAATTCAGATTGCATATCGGAAGGTCCGGACACCTACGCTGGGGGAAACTAATTAAGGCAAAAGTTCTAAACATCCATTAATTCAATCACAATCTGACAGCGCGGAAATTGCAGCTGTCTGACGTAATCGCTTTGTAAATATATCAATTTTTTTAAATTTTTTAATCTGCTGACATCTGTCCCTGCGGAGTTGCTAATTGTTATTAAAAGCGCCAGGCATGTGCAGCCCTAAGATTTCATTCCGAGAGATCGCCTGTAGCACAGGGGGGAAGCTCTCTGGATAGAGAAAATGTCTACAATTTTGGATAGGTACAAGAGTGTGGAGAAAATATTGTACGTTGTCATTACCGTCATTGGAGTTCCCGGTGAGTGAACAGAGCAATTCAAGTTTGGTATTTTTTGTGATAACCTGTGTGACTCTATTGATCATCATTTTTCAAGCTTCCAACTTGATGTATATTGTTCAAATATCCGTCAGAGAAATTGATCCTGTCAATTTAACATTCAAATTTTTAATCTAGGATGACAAGCAGAACTAAACCGCAAACTCTTATCGAACTCCCGGGATCGAATCGAACGTTGTTCTTGCCTTTAGTAACACCTTCTTCAGATTTGTCTCAGTGCTGGGCACAGACAGCTCTCCGGGAAGATTTACCTGGGTGGGTTTACCTTTTGACGTTCACTGTTGCTGTGTTTTGATCAGTGTGAACGTCTGGTCCTGTTTTTAATGTCCCCTTGTGGAGTCGCCGTCAGATGCCATTGTTTCTTGTAAATAATTGTGTATGATCTCCTGAAGCAGTCTCCAAGAATCTACAAACGAATGGTATCGAATCGAACTGCGTTGTAGGATTAGAACATGTTTAATAATGCCCAGTGCCAGTTACTTCTTTCTTTCTTTCCTCCTTTCCTCCTTTCATTCTATCTTCCTTTCTTCCTTTCCGCTTTAATTTCTTCTTTCTTTCCTCGTTTCCTTCCTTCTTTCTGTCTTTCTTTCTTTCTTTCTTTCTTTCTTTCTTTCTTTCCTTCTTTCTTTCTTTCTTCCCTTCCTTCCTTTCTTTCTTTCTTTCTTCCTTCCTTTCTTTCTTTCTCTCTTTCTTTCTTCCTTCCTTTCTTTCTTTCTCTCTTTCTCACTCCCTCTTTCTACACCTCTCCCTCTCCTTCCCTCCCTCTCCCCCTCTCCCCTTCTCCAGTGAATTTAATGGCAATTGTGATTCTGTCCCGGGGAAAGTGCGGCCTCTCTACCTGCACCACTCGCTACCTGGTGGCCATGGCAGCGGCGGATCTACTGACCGTTGTCACCGAGGTTATTTTGTATCGAATCAATAAGTTTTACTTCCCGATGAATTTTCTGAACATCACCCCTGTGTGCAGTGTTATTGACGCACTGTCGTTCGCAGCCACAGACTGTTCTGTCTGGTTTACCGTCACCTTCACCTTTGATCGGTTTGTCGCCATATGTTGCCAGAAGCTGAAAACAAGATATTGCACCGGGAAAACTGCGGCTGTGGTTCTGACAACGACAGGCGTTCTGTTTTGTCTGAAAAACGTTCCCCAATATTTCACACTGGAGCCCTGGATGATCAGTGACAACGTACCGTGGTTCTGTAAACTCATAGACAATTATTTCACTGACCCCGGGTGGGTAGGATACGACTGGCTCTTTACAGTCTTAACTCCGTTCCTCCCTTTCGCTGGGATACTGCTGCTCAACGCTCTGACAGTCAGGCACATTTTAGTGGCCAGTCGGGTCCGTAAGGTGCTGAAGGGTAAGAGCAAGAGGGAGAACCGCAGTGACCCGGAGATGGAGAGCAGGAGGAGGTCTGTGGTTTTACTCTTCACCCTCTCCAGCAGCTTCATCCTCCTGTGGATGACACAAGTTGTAAATGTCATATATTATCAGGTCTCAGGGAAAGGATACAATTTCAATGATTCTGAACGGATCTTTCAATCCGTCGGTTTTTTGCTCAGGAATTTCAGCTGTTGCACAAACACATTTATTTCCGTGCTCATTCAGTCAAAATTCAGGGAGCAGGTGATCAGCGCGGTGAAATATCCGGTCACATCGGTGCTTCAGTTCATTAATAAAGCCGCTTGCTGAGTACTAGACAAAGGCGATCGCAATGTTTTCAGTCCGGGCTCCATCTCTTCGCCTTCATCCCCTGATCTCCCAAGTGTCACTCCCGGCCAATTATCCTATCGATCGGCAGCTCCGGGACATTAGCTTAGTGCGTGTGGTGGGGAAGAGAATGGCGGGACAAAGCAACGTCCTGGACACACAGTACCTCATTGGCTCTGCCAGATGTCAGTCAAAGAAACACTCCGCACATCCACAGGTCTGTGGGTAAGCCCATCTATTCCCATTCCCGCCTGCCAACCTTATAGACCGACATTACCAGAAAACGACGGTGGTCTACTCTGAGGCTGGTTGTCTAATCCAATGTCAACCACACAAGTCTCCGCCTTACCCTTGAAAAATTGCCTATCATGATGAAACAGGGCGGGTTTTGGATAAACACCGGTTGGCACTCCTGCTACAAACTGGACTGGAGAGTGGTGTAGTGAACTGTGAAACAAAAGGGGTGATTAATAAGTTATTGGCATGAGGTAGACGGTTTCAATTTTAGAAGTCCTAGCACATTTATTTTCAACATAGTTCCCTCCAACATTTACACACTTAGTCCAGCTGTCGTTGAGCATGCAAATCACTTCTTTATAGAAGTCTGCATCTTGGACCTCCAGAAGTGGGCTACAGCAGGGGTGATTGAGCCTGCATTCACCAGTTCAACTGGCAGCTCATTCCACACTCCAACTACTCGCTGGGTGAAGAAGCTCTCCCTAATCTTCCCTTTAAACTTTTCCCTTTTCTCTCTTAAACCAAGTCCTCTGTTGTTTATTCTCTCCCCTCGCCTCAGTGGAAATAGCCTGCTTGCTTTCACTCCACCTATACCCATCATAATTTTATAGACCTCTATCAAATTACCCCTCATTCTTCTACGCTCCAGGGAATAAAGTTCTAACCTATTCAACCTTTCTGTGTAACTCAGTTTCTCGAGACCACGCAACATCCTTGTAAAGCTTCTCTACACTCTTTCAACCTTATTAATATCTTTCCTATAATTAGGTGACCAAAACTGCAAACAATACTCCAAATTCGGTCTCACCAATGTCTTATACATTCCAACACCTATACTCAATTCTTTGATTTATAAAGGCCAATGTATGAAAAGCTCTCTTTACGACCCTATCTACCTGTGACGCCACTTTTAGGGAATTATGTATCTGTATTCCCAGATCACGCTGTTCTACTGCACTCCTCAGTGTCCTACCATTTACCTGGCTGATCACGATCCCTCTTCAGAATACTGTGCATGCGATCAGAGAAATCCCTGACCCTGGGACCCGGGAGGCAACAAACCATCCGGGTGTATCTCTCACGACATGAGACCCTCCTTTCTATATTCTAACTATCAAGTTCCCTATCACTACCGCTCTCCTCCTCTTTCACCCTCCCTTCTGCACTGTAGAACCAGACTCAGTTCCAGAAATCTAACTGCCGCAGCTTGTTCCAGGTAAGTCACCCCTCAACAGTATCCTGATCGGTATACTTGTTGAGGGGAATGGCCACAGGGCAACCCTGCTCTGTCTGCCCTTTCCCCTTCCCTCGCCGGACGGTCACCCAATTACCTGTGTGCTGTTCCTTTGGCGTAACTACCTCCCTGAAACTACTATCTATAAACTCCTCATTCTCCCGAATGATCCGGAGGTCATCCAACTCCTGCTCCAGTTCCCGAACGTTAAGCTAATACCAACTGCCCTGGAGAAGCCCTTCAAAAGCACCGGACGTTGGTACATCGCAGAGCTCAGAGCCACCGAGCAGATGGAACAACTAAGGCAGGATACAATCAGTGGCCTCAAACTAATCAACAACACGGCTCTCCCAGGAAGGTTGAAGCTTTGGTGCTCTCAGTTTGGACTGCTGCCCCGATTTATGTGGCCAATTATTATCTATGAAGTCACTATGTCTCATGCAAATAAGCTGGAGAGGCTGGTGAACCTGGGCTACCAAAATGCCGGAGCAGCATGGGACTTTACCGGAACGGAGCCCTTTCTCTGCCAATTTCTAGCCTGGTGGAGGAATACAAATGTGCCAAAGCAAGGCTGGTAATGACACTCAAGAAATCTCGGGACCCAATCGTAAGAGTCGTTGCTTCTGCTCTAGCAACAGGAAAGAAGTACTAGACACAGGTGGCACACTCCCTCACAGGGACATAGTGGACTATGCCCAACAGGGCAGAGGAGGCTTTGGCCTTGGAGTGATGAAACCTACCTGGCAAAAGGCTACTACAACTGATCGTCGCAAACTGGTAACAGAGAAGGTGCATCACATGAAGAAGCAGCCAGATATGCCAACGCAATATCCCAAGCCAAGCAAGCCTGCTGGATGAGGTGGGAGGGTGTTGAGAGGAGGAAAATCACATGGAGTGAGCTGTGGAGCATGGAGTCAAACAGATTGAGCTTCATCATCAGAGCAATGTATGATGTCCTGCCCTCTCTTACAAACCTAAATCTTTGGCTAGGAGAGGATCTTGCCTGTCCTCTGTGCGCTGTTCCGGCATCCCTCAAGCACATTATGGTTAGTTGCAAGACCATCCTAATACAAGGCAGATACTCCTGGCGACACAACCAAGTGCTGAGGTGTTTGGCAGCTGAACTTGAGTGTAAGAGAGTAACCACCAACGCCAGGCCTCTTAATGCTCAGTCAACGGTCCCAGAACTACCATCCTTCATCTGAGAAGGAGAGAAACCGGGGCTAAACCCTTGCCTCACGACTCATGCCCACTGAGTGCAGCCGGTGACTGGGAAATGCGTGTCAATTTAGGCCAGAAACTTACCTTCCCATCTGAAATTGCAACGACCAACCTGCGGCCGGATCTGGTTCTTTGGTCCAACTCCTGTCTTTATCATTGAGCTGACAGTCGCCTGAAAGGATGCTGTGGATGAGGCTTATGAACGGAAAAGGCTGCAATATGCCAACCTTGCAGTTAAAACAGAGGAATGAGGCTGGAAAGTAAACGTGCGCCCAGTTGCGGTGGGGTGCATGGGCTTTGTAGCAGTTCCACCGTGAGAACGCTGAGGGAAGTAGGATTTAGAGAGCGGACCCATAGTAAGGCAATCAAAGCTCTTGTTAATGACGCCGAAATGAGCAGTCACTGGCTGTGACTGAAAAGAAGGGATGCTGTGTGGGCTGCCAAGTGACCATCCAGACACCCAGGTCTGATCAGCCTGTGGTGGGGGCCTCGACTGGGGGTGTCTTGAGATAAAATGCCGAAACAGCCAGTGATCGAGCTATGCAACTGAAGATGTGTCGTAATGGTAGTAACATCATCCAGTAGTCATCTTTAAGAACTACTTCCAGTCAATGCAGAAACTTTAGGAATTGTAACATCCAGTCCCATTAATCAAACGCTTCAATCAGACATACTTTATTGATCCCGATTGAAATTGGGTTTCGTTAAAGCCGCACCAACCAAGAATAGTTTAGTAATATAGCAATATAAAACCAAAAATAATTAAATAATAATAAAGTTAATCATGCCAAGTGGAAATAAGTCCAGGACCAGCCTATTGGCTCAGGGAGTCTGACACTCCAAGGGAGTTGCTGTAAAGTTTGATGGCCACAGGCCGGAATGTCTTCCTATGACGCTCAGTGTTACATCTCGGTGGAATGAGTCTCTGGCTGAATGTACTGCTGTGCCTAACCAGTACATTATGGAGTGGATAGGAGTCATTGTCCAAGATGACATGCAACTTGGACAGCATCCTCTTTTCAGACACCACCGTCAGAGTGTCCAATTCCACCCCCACATCATCACTGGCATTACGAATGAGTTTGTTGATTCTTTTTGAGTCTGCTACTCTCAGCCTGCTGCCCCAGCACACAACAGCAAACATGATAGCACTGGCCACCACAGACTCGTAGAACATCCTCAGCATCATCCGGCAGATGTTAAAGGACCTCAGTCTCCTCAGGAAATAGATACGTCTCTGACCCTTCTTGCAGACAGCCTCAGTGTTCTTTGACCAGTCCAGTTTATTGTCCATTCCTATCCCCAAGCATTTGTAATCCTCCACCATGTCCACACTGACCCCTTGGATGGAAACAGGGGTCACCGGTGCCTTAGCCCTCCTCAGGAATACCACCAGCTCCTTATTATTTTTCACATTAAGCTGCAGATGATCCTGCTCGCACCATGTGACTAGGTTTCCCACCGTAGCCCTGTACTCCTCATTTCCCTTGCTGATGCATCCAACTATGGCAGAGTCATCAAAAAAGTTCTGAAGATAGTAACACTCTGTGCAGTAGTTGAAGTCCGAGGTGTAGATGGTGAAGAGAAAGGGGGACAGGACAGTCCCCTGTGGTGCCCCAGTGCTGCTTACCACTCTGTCTGACACAGTGTTGCAAGCGCACTTACTGTGGTCTGCCAGTCAGGTAATCAATAACCATGACACCATGGAAGCATCCACCTGCATCACTGTCAGATTCTCACCCAGCAGAGCAGGGCGGATGGTGTTGAACGCACTGGAGAAGTCAAACAACATGACCCTCACAGTGTTCGCCGGCTTGTCGAGGAGGGCGTAGACACAGTTCATCAGCTAGACGATGGCATCCTCAGCTCCTAGTCGGGGATGATAGGCGAACTGGAGGGGGTCTAAGTGTGGCCTAACCATAGGCCGGAGCTGCTCTAGAACAAGTCTCTCCAGGGTCTTCATGATGTGGGAGATCAGTGCCGGTCTGTAGTCACTGGAGCCACTGGGGCGCGAGGTCTTCGGTACAGGAACGAGGCAGGACGTCTTCCACAGCACAGAAACCCTCTGGAGACTCAGGCTCAGGTTGAAGACATGGTGAAGTACTTCACATCGCTGGGGGGCACAGGCTTTGAGCACCCTGGGGCTGACACCATCCGGGCCTGCAGCCTTGCTTGAGTGGAGACGTTTCAGCTCTCTTCTCACCTGTTCAGCCGTGAAGCCCACCGTGGTGGTTTCAGGTGTGGGAGGGGTGTTGTCACGAGAGCAGGGTGGGGGGGCAGTGAGAAGGAGTAGGAGGGGAGAGTGGAGTATGTGTTGGTTGGGGGCCGACAACAGTGAGTCATGTGGGGAATGGGCAGGGGTCACAGTGTCAAATTTGTTTAAGAACAGGTTAAGATCGTTGGCCCTGTCCACACTGCCTTCAGCTCCTCTATTGCTGGTTTGCTGGAACCCAGTGATGGTCTTCATCCCACTCCAGACCTCTCTCATGTTGTTCTGCTGGAGTTTCCACTCAGGCTTCCTCCTGTACCTGTCTTTAGACTCCCTGATCTTGGCTTTCAGGTCCCTCTGTATTGTCCTCAGCTCCTCCCTATTTCCATCTTTGAATGACCTTTTTGTAGCGTTCAAGATGCCCTTAATGTCCTTTGTTACCCATGGCTTGTTACTTGAATAACGTATTTATAATTATATTATATATTCCCCTTTGCTTATATTCGCACAATGTGTTGACTTTTGCGCCTTGGTCGTTTGTCTGTCTTCGTTTTATGCGGATTTTCATTGATTCTATTTTTTTTTTAGTTGTACTTATGGCGAATGCCCCAAGAAAACCAATCTCATGGTTTCAGTAGTGGCATATCTGTACTTTGATAATACATTTACTTTGAACTTTGAAGAATTCTATCTACCAGAGTTTGCACCGGCGACCTTGCATGGTTAACACTTTATTCTGGAAGGTTGGAAACAAACAAAGGATTAATTGATATCTTTAAGGCGACCGTTTTAGTGTGGTTAGTGTAGTAGGAGCCTCTTACGATACACCACCCAGTGCCACTGTCAGCTTGAAGCAGTGTCGAACACCGGCAGGACATTCGGAGGTCTGCAACGCAGTAGTGGCGGTATTAAAATACGGGGTGATCAAATATTCAACCTCAAAGTCTACTAGTGCTCTCTGGCATGTGGAGAGATCAGACGGTAGTAGGAGAATGACAGGTGATTATCGGCAGCAGAATGAACTCGCCCCTTCTTTAGCTATTGCTGACCTGCTGGTAGTGACCTCACTGGAGACAGAAGCCGTTACAGAGGGAAGCGAGGTTGCTGTCAGACTCGACTTGCCAGGGATGAAATTGGCTGCTCTCGGAGGACTCGGCCAAAAGTTTAGCATGCCTCGATTGTAAAGTGCATCTTTGCAGAATGAGCGAGTGAGAGCTCGGAGAGAACAGATTATATAAACGTGTATCCCACACGCCTGTCGAGAGGTGCACAGAGACCATCGAACCTCCCGTCCTGGTGATCCCCACCCTTTATAGGGGGAGTGCCGTATGTGCAGCTCCCTGAAGCAAACACCACATCCGGTATTCGCCGGAAAGCTGACGTGCAGGTGTGTAAAGCTGCTGCATTTATCTTAGTCAAAGAAATAACTTTACAGCAATAGGGCAAGGGGAGAGCTTCCCGGAGAAACGTGTTGCCAACATTAGCAGGGGAATTGGCACAGCCCGGATGTTGCAGGCCGATTGCATCGGGCAACTACCGCAGCAGCAACGATTGAAATACTTGCTCCCTAATGGTTAATACATATCCAGGACTATTAATGGAAATTCCATGTATCAGGATCATACTCTGAAGGTTTTGCAAAAGTTAATCAGTTGTATGGGGACGCGCAAGTTCAACCAATTTTCTGATGGATTTCATTTCTCAGCTAAGCCGAATGAAAGACTAAGTTCCCAGTAAATGTATTTATTGGGTGTATCGAAGACCCTATTACCCCAAGGCATCAGGGATCATTCAATGAATGAATGGGCTCTTGAAGCAACAGATTAGTCCATTAATAACTAATATTCCTGGGGTGCCTGACTGCACTATCCCAAGTTTTGTTCAACCTGAAAAACAGATCTTTACCCCAAAGGTCACCGATGACAATAACGATCAATGGCGCTTTGGCACTGGAGGAAGAGGCAGGCACGGTAGAAATGCTGAGAGGGGAAGAAAAATTATGGATACACATCCTAAATGTTCTGGTTTGCAGAGGGAGATATTCTGGCTATCAATACAGGGGAATGATAATCTGGTTTGTTTAAACGGGGAGAAATTGACCAAATGAGCATGATTTTAATACTGTGGGAAACTGATGATAAAACATGCTTTGTTCTGTTTCAGGTAGAATGAGAGTTCAGGGTAGATTTCTGTCAGAGAAATGCACCTTCTTCCAGCAAAAGATGTCATATCTAGGATTCTAAAAGTGAGTATCCTAGGGTCCCATTTATCTGTGTTTGGCTCATATCCCTCTAAACCTCTCATATCAATCGACCTGTGTGAAATTCTGTTAGAAATTGACATTGTACTCCCTCTGCAGCTTCTTCTGGCAGCTCGTACCACTTAACCAACACCCCACGTGTGGAAGAAGTTGCACTTTAGGTCCCATTTGTATCTTCCCTCTTTCACATAATCTCCTTCACTTTTATACTCACCAAACCATTATGCCTTTCTTCATTACTTACTCACTTTCTTCCTATAAATGAGTGACCCTAAATGCACACAATACATTGTTGTCTCACCAATGACCTGTACAATTACAACATGAAGTCCCATCTCCAATCTCTAACTGATGACGATAGCGTGACAAATGCCTTCCTCACGACCCTGTTCTTCACTTTCAGAGCACATTATTAGTTAGTTAGATAACCACATCACTCCCACTGGGGCACAGACCGCTGGCAGTAGCTCACCAGAGACCTCTCTGCTGTGCCAGTCTTTCAAGCTGTCCCCAGGTGTAGCCAGTCTTCGTGGTAGATCCATCCTGTCCTAGCGAAGAGATCTCTGAAGCAACAGAAGCTCTGAGTTTTTACGGGATTGGGTTGCTGGGGATGGGAAGTCCGACTTTCCTCCATTTGCATCCGGGCTTTGGACCGTCCATGGAACAGTGCTGGAACACTGAATATCTTGGAATACTGACGTCTCAATCCTGGTCAGACTGCAATCATCTCCCTTCAATAGCTGTAAGATCCAACACATTTCTCACAATAGAATACCTGCATTCATTCACGCTATCTATACTCTTTATCATTTTCTATACCTCGGACAAATCTCTTCCCATTATCATGTGCTCCAAGGAATAACTGTAAACTGCTTTGAGATTATCCCTAATCCTGCTGACCAACGACATTCCATGTGCCCGTTCTGGGTTTTCCAATCACCTGTTTGAGCAATTTATCTTTGCATCAATGAGGACCTTGTCCGATTTCAGCTCCCTGAAACTCTTTAATTACACTGTAGGAGGCTCTACAAACACCAATCTGTTTATGTTTCCGGCTCCTCTCTGTAACCATATTTTCATTTTCTCTTCACTATCTGGTACCACAACTGTTTCGCACTGAGAACAAATGTACCCTCGTCCAGTAGCTGCTACGTGGTCCGAGGAAGTACTTACTTCACTTTCCCCAGTGTTTGTTTGTAGAAAGGAAAAGTATTTCTTTTAATTCTGGAGCAGAGCTGGGGACTGCAAAACCAGGAAAACCTTCATCTGATGTGTGAGAGAGTTTGCCTGTAGTGGTTTCTGTTCCTTTGCTCATATACCGCTGGAATAGGTGGTTGTGTTAAAGTGCAGGTGGAGCTGGAAGATGAGGGGCTGCTCTCTGCAGTCCATCACACTGACTCTGTCTCATTCTTTTCCCATGTCTTTCTCGCTCCCTCTTACTTGGGCAGTTCGATCTGCTGTGCCTAAAGGAGGGAGCAGTAGTCAGTTTGTCACTGAGAAATCACTTGAGTGAAGCAGCATTTGTCTGGCAGAGGGAAAGGAGGCAAATGACTGTGCAAAAGTGGGATGAAGGACCAAAGGGAAGTGTTGTTCTCCTACTGGAGGAGGAGGGCTGGGACGGATGCGAAAGCCCCACAATTATTGCAGTTGTAGACGACCCCAGAGTGTGAGATGAATGGCAGCAGTGCTACCGATTGATGTGTAGTAATGTAATTAAATACTACTGAAAGCATTGTCCTTGAATGGAAGGAATGAAAAGGCTTTGCGTTATTTATTCTTGTAATATTTTTGTAAATATAGTTTGCTTTCTTAATAATCTCACCCGACTGGGTATCTGTAGAATGATCTGAGTATAGATGTGCATAGTCCAGCTCCCTTCAGCCTCCTCAGCATGTCACATTTATCTGTGTTGTAATCCATTTCCCACTCTGTGGACCTATTCAGCAAATGATCAGGGTGTCCCTGTAATCTATCATAACCTTCATCACTATTGACAATGTGCCTGAACTTACTAATTAAGTTTTGTGCATTTGCATACAAATAATTTATTACAATATTGAAGAACAAGGCTCCCCGCTCTGCCCCCTGCAGCTTATCATGAATCACTAGCCTCCTTTCTGAGAAACAGTTTTATTTACTTGAAAGAGTTGTACAAGATTATAGGAGGCATAAATCGAGTTGAGAGCCATATCATTTTTCCAAAATTGGAAGTAACAAAAATAAGGGTGCATAATATCAAGATGATTGGAGGAAATCTTGTCGTACTCTGACTTCTGCTCATTTTCTACTGTCATGATGAAGGGTTTCGGAACGACTCTTTCCTGTTTTCCATAGGTGTTGACTGGCCTGCTAAGTGCATCCAGCATGCCTGGTGTGCTGCAACCTAAGTAGATCCATGTTAGGCCGGAACTAGGGAGAGTATAGACCGGGATCAGCGGTGATTGGGTAAACTCACACCTGACCAGTCAGCGTTATTAAAATACGCAGCGTTCAGAATTCAAGCTATTTCTCCGGGAAGGAAAGAAAGAATACAAGATCTAAAACATTGGATGATCAGCGATCTTGAAATGCAGTAAAAAATGGAAAAGGAATTAAAATAAATGCTTTTGAGGTGGAAATTAGATACGTCCCTCAATAAATAAGCAGCAAAATGCAAACTAAACAGAGATTCAGGTGGGTCGATTGGTGGTGGTGTAAAGATAAATTATTTTGCTGAACGAGTCTAGAGAGAAGTTATACAAACATTAAAAACAAGAGAGGCGTCATGGAAAAGGTAGGAAGATAGGACGAGGGGACAGAAGGGAGCATATGCTTAGAGCCAAAGTCGGCAAACCACCAAATGAATATTTCATGTCTGTATTACTCAAACGGAAAGTGCTGGAGAAAAGAAAGGTCAGGAAGGATAGGTTGATATTACGCAGTACGTTGATAACAAGCTGGTGGGAGTTTTGGGCCTCTCAAAGAATTCGAAGGTAGATAAATCACCAGAACTGATTGGAATATATCCCAGGTAATTGAGTGAATGAAAATCATGCTTTACTAATATTCAGGAGTTCTATGAAGATGCAAAAAAGGCTATTATAATAATAGAAAGTCTGATATAATTTAATTGGACTTATAGTAGTATTTTGACAAGATACCCCACAAGAGGTCAGTAATAAAATGAGAGACGGTAGAGATTCAGATTAAGGTTTATAAATGGATGCAGAATTTGCTCCAAAACCGAAGACATTGAGTTATGGTGAGAGGATCGTTTTCACATCTAGAAAATGTTAAAAGTGGGGTTCCACATAAATCAGTTTTTGGGACAATGCTGTTTTTAATTTGCATTAATGATTCGCATAAGCACATACCAAATAAGCGAGTTAAGTTTTCAGAAGACACAAAGTTAAAAGGATGGGATAACAATGTTCAGATGACAGAAACAATACCGTTACGTTGATCTGAACAGAATCTATATGTGGGCAAATGCATAGCAGATGAAATGTGATGTAAGTTCAGGTGAAATAGAAATATTAGCTATAAATACATATGGGTGTCTTGAGTTTAAAATGCATTGTACGTGGAGGACTTGGGCATACTGGTAGACTCAACGCTATTAGGACCTCCGGCACAGAGTCTAAACTTGTGGTGCAGAATGATGGGACGGAGAAGAGGAGAGCTGTCGTCATTGGGGACTCTACAGTCCGGGGAGCAGGACAGGACATTTTGTGGACGTGAGAAAGACACTGGCATGGTTTGTTGCCTCCCGGGTGCCAGGCTCCGGGATGTTTCTGACCGGATGCACAACATCTTGGTAGGATAGGGAAAGCAACCAGAAGTCGGGATACATGTTGGTACCAGCGACATTGGCAGGAAGAGGGATGAGGTCCTGAAGGGTGAGTTTCGGGAACTGGGCAAAAGGCTGAAGAACAGGACCTCAAGGGTGGCGTTCTCGGGACTGCTGCCAGTGCTACGTGATAGTGATGTTAAAAATTGGAGGATATGGCAGTTGGATGCGATGCTGCGGAGTTAGTGCATCAGACAGGGTTTCAGATTTTTGGATCATTGGGAGCTCCTCTGGGGACGGTGGGACCTGTACAGATTGGATGGGTTGCACCTGAATTCGACGGGGAGCAATATGCTTACAGGTAGGTTTGATAGCATGGTTTGGGAGTGTTTAAACTAATCTGCAAGGGGGATGGGACTCGGAGCGATAGGGCAGTGGAAGAAGTGCATGGAATAATGCCAGATCTAACATATAGAGAGGCTTTGAGGAAAGAGAAGCAGAGTAAAGGGTGTAAAGGTAGAAATGTAGAAGGGCTAAAGTGCGTGTACTTCAAAGCAGAAGCATTAGGAGTACAGATGATGAACTGAGAGTTTAGATACATACATGGAATTATTATGTAGTGGCCATTAGAAAGACTTGGCTGGCACAAGCGCTGGAATGGATTTTCAATATTTCTGGATTTCAGTTCTTTGAAAAGAGATGGAGAGGGGGGAAATGGGGAGGACGGGTGGCAGTAATGGTCAGGGATAATATTACAGCTATTGAAATGGTGGGTAATGTAGCAGGATCCTCTTTTGAGACAGTATGGGTGGCAGTCAGGAACAGGAAGGGAGCAGTTACGCTATTGAGAGTATTCTATAGGCCCCCTGGTGGCAGCAGAGACAACGAGGAGCAGATTGGGAGGCAGATTATGGAAAAGTGCAAAAATAACAGGGTTGTTATCGTGGGTGACTCTAACTTCCCTAATAATGATTGGCACCTGACTAGTTCCAATATTTTTGATGGGGCAGAGTTTGTTAAGTGTGTCCAGGATGGACTCCTGTCACAGTATGTTGACAGGACGAGCAAGGGGAATGCCATACTAGATCTAGTATTAGGTAACAAACCTGCTCCGGTCACAGATCTGTCAGTGGGTGAGCATCTGGGGGAGAGTGACTACCGCTCCCTGGCCTTTAGCATTATCATGGAAAAGGATAGAATCAGAGAGGACAGGACTTTTTTTTTTATTTGAGGAATGTCAAATTGAAAATGGTATTGAAAATTAAATATGAAATGGTGGCGGAAAGCTAAAACTGGGTAACTACCTCCTCAGAGTCAATACTGGATGGAACATTTTCTACTTGCGCCTTCGCGGCTCGTCTGAATGAAATGAATAACTCCGGACACTGATGGAGGGTTGTTTCCAATAGACAATCGTCAACTTCCACGGCAATTCCTGTCAGTGACAGAACAGCCGAAGGACGGAACAAAAACAGGAAATGCTGGAAACACTCATCCAGGCAAAACAGAACATGTGGAAAAACAGTTGAAGTATCTCTCCTCAGAACTGTTCTCAGACAGACCCCTGACGTGAGTTTTAACCGGTTTCTCTTTCCATACAATCTGCTTGGAGCTTATTGCTTTCAGCATTCCCTAAATCTCTTCCCTAATCCAGCATTTGCCACCTCACTGACTTTACAACAGAACATTGACTCATTCCAACAGATACAGTGCAGTCTGACACAACCTCACAGACAGACATGACGCCTCCCACTGAATCCATCACAGGGAAGCAGGGGCAGTAATTCAAAGTCCAACATCAAACTCGGGGCCAGAGTCAGATGTCTGTAACGGTGTCAGATGTGGATGTAATAGAATACATTTCACGGTATTGATAATTATGAAGTTCTGTAATTTGACTCAGCAATGAGTTCATTGTGTTGTCAATCTACTGCTTTATATTCAGTCATATGACAGACATGTATTTAAAAATCCACAGCAGTTTCATATTACAACACGGACCTTTTTACATTTGCTAAAGTATTACTACCAGTCGATGGTTTGATTGCTGCACCAACTTAGAAATTAGTTGACATATAAAGCATGCAATCAACTGGTTAAATCTCCGCGGTCTGTATAAACACAATGTTTAAAAATGCAGTGCAGCTGCTACAAGGCCAAAAGCACAGACCCGAACATCGCCTTATTGAACACAACCCGTTGCAAAAACGCCACCTGACCAGTTCAGTCCCACAGAAGTTCGCAGATTCGTTGAATTCGTGCAGCGGTTTGTTTTTATTTCCAGATCCCAGAATCCACATTCCCGATGTTCCCACTCCATTCCTGAAAAGTGGAATATTGGGACTGGGCAGGTGACGGTGGAACGCAGCGACAGAGCAACCCCGCCAACGGTAGCGGTCACTGCGGCTTACCGGGAATTCCAAAAGCTGAAATAAAAGGATAGTAAACACTTTCTGTCCGCCAGATGACTGGATGCAACATTTCAGTGAGTCTCTGTGATTTCTGTTGCTCCTGAATTCACAGCTCCGGCAGATAGCTGATGCATTGAAAGCGTCCCTGATTTATTCAAAGGATCTGTCTCCAGAGATACTGCCAAACCCCTCACTAACTTTCTCAGTTATTGTCAGTAGAAAAAATGAGTTGTTTTAATGTCCTTGTCTCTGATATAAATCACAAAAAGAGCATATCTGCAGATATTGCAGAAATCCAAGCAACACACGCAAAATGCTGTAGAAACTCAGCAGGTTAGGCAGCATCTATGGAGAACAGTACAGTCGACGTGTCGGCCGGAAACATCGACCATATTCTTTTCCATAGATGCTGCGCGGCATGCTCCAGCAGTTTGTGTGTGTTTGCCTGAAGTAAATATTGCGCCGACTGAAGACAAATATATCAGAATTCTTAAGCGTTACCCCAGCAGTCACTAATTCGGTGGAAGAACAGCCGGGGTTTTTACTACAAAGACCGAACTTCGTCATGGAGCAGCCAGATTTACAGATTTCACGTTATTATTGGCTAATTATTCATCAGTAAACAGAGTTGACAGACCACAACTTTCAGCCGCAGCATTTTTCACTTTGAAATACCCCTCAGACCCACAACTCCTTCCGAGCTGTGCACAACAATGCGCTCGTACACACACACACACACACACACACACACACACACACACACACACACACACACACACACACACACACACACACACACACACACACACTTTTCTCTTTGATCATTTCTAAAACATCGAGAAATGAAGGATGATATATAGAATCACACCATACAGAGACCCTAGGAATGGGAATGGTCACATACCCACGTTTCTGATGTAGAAACACGTGAAAATCTACAAGTGTAAGGTAACCCAGGCAGCAGACAGGAACTTTGCTGAGGGCCTCCAGCATTTTGCGTGCGATGTTACTGATGTAATAGACGTTTATGACATTTCTGATCTGCCAGAGATCAAAGGGAAATTGAGAAGAAATGTTTCAATCTGCAAAACAATGGGAAATCGAGTAAACACAAAAACACTTCACGAATTTGGAAGATGAATGGATACAAGGTGCTGGAAGAGAACGAGAGAACGACACGCAGAAGATACAGTGTTAGAAGTATAGAAAGTCAGACAGACAGACAGAGACAGATTCGTAGAGTGTGAGATTTCGAAGTTAATACACGATCTTCTATTATCTGATACAATGTGTGAGTTTGAACTAATTTTGTAGCTCTCTGTCTCTGGTACAGTGTGAAAGCGCGGTGTTCATTCTGGACTTGTTAGTCTCTGGTGCAATGTAAGAGTATGGGTTTATTCTGTACTTGTCAGTCGCTGGTAGGGTATGTGAGTATGGGGATCAGTCTGTACCTGTCATTCTCTGGGACAGAGTGATAGTGTGCAGTTCATTCTGTATCTGTCTTTCTTTGATACAATGTGAAAATGAGGGTTCATTCTGTTTCTGTCAGTCTCTGCTACGTTGTGAGAGTGGGGTGTTCATTCTGTACCTGTCAGTCTCTGGTAGCGTGTGAGAGTGTGGTATCCATAAATGTTTTTGCGTTTTGTTTCATAACTCTGGCATTGAATCATCATATATGATTGTCTGCGTTTCTTTGATGAAGCTACAATTTTCACAACTATCTTAAGCTACCTCTACCTAATATTTATATTCATTAGCGACAGTGACTGGTCATGAAGCTCGCTATATTAGATTAGTCATTGAGTCGGAGACGGGACAATCGGCACAGAATATATTTGCCACTGATTATTAATTTACACGATTACAGTCTATGTAATTATTCCAGTGACCTTGAGTAAAAAGACAGTGGCCTTGGGTTCAGTGAAAAAATGACCTGCAGACTGTGAGTACAGATCAATTCCATATCCCGTGCAGTAACAGAATGCAGAAAAAAGTAGGGATTTCTCCTCCCAATTTTAATGTTGATGTGTCTCTATATCCCTGTGGCCTAATATGCTTCAGGTTTTAGCCATATCTCTGTTTCTATAGTTCAAGCAGAGCTCCCTGCTCTGGCATTCAGTACCTTCACCCATCAAAGAAAAACCTCTATTCGTCCGTTAAACAAACGACCGAAATGAGCCCCTTCCGAGACGTGTCAACAAGCTTTCCTGGCTCTCTCTGACCCTCTGGGTTTCTCGATATTCCACCATTGATGAGCATCCCCTGTCCTTTCCTAGCCTGATTTCGGCAATATACTCTCCAGAATTAAATGGAAAGGTTTCCCGTCCTCTATCTGATTGTGACCTTTTTTGACTTTTCCTTTCTTCACTCCAAGAGAAACAAGGTCACACAATATGAATGCTATGAGAAAATTCATTCATATCTTACGAGGAAAGGAATGTCAATATTTGACCCGATGATCACGGGGAAGGTGAGACTGCAATTCAATCTCTGTCCATCGCCATGCATAAATTGATGGCTGCTCAAGTCCAATCCGTGGCGCATTGTACGACGAGATGGCAGATGGTGCGCGTCCGTGTATCCGTGGGTAGAAGGGCCCTAAAATCTGCAAAGCAGTGAGTTCTGGTCATTCGCACATGTTGCTTGGGAGATCCAAAAACCTAGTGCCAGTGTAAGACATACCCTCAGGACTCTCCATGACCAAGGTGCTGTTCCCAACGGACTGATCAAGAACAAGGCATAATTACAGTTCTGTTGAAAGCTGCTCCTCAGACCCAAGACAGGACACAATGCCAGAGCCGTGCTCTGTGTGTGTAATCTCGTTTTCAGTAAAAGTGCAGCTGCGAAACTCTCCATTATTAACCTTTTTGAAACATCAATAACCTGGCACATTAATCACACATTTTGACCATCTCTCTACCGAACCTCTGTAATGGTCACACATTGCAGTTCCATGTACTGATCCATGCTCCAGCTTCATCATATTTACCCGTAATAATCCTAGCATTAAAATATATACACTTCAAACACCCTGCCTCATCACACCTGCTGATTCGATTTTCCCTATCACCATGTTCCCTGAATCTACCTTCATGTTTCAGTCAATTGAGTCAGCACGGCGCTCGCAAACTCCTTCTGTTCATTAGTGTATAACCAAGAGGATTTAGAGTAGTCGGGAATGCCCAAGGCTGGTGTGTGGAGCAATTCCTTCCTTAGAACCTCCTCATTTCCAGACTTCATTGGAATTAGGACGATGCGTCCTGTAGAATAGCTGCCGGTAGCACGGCATCATAGATTCTGCGTTCAAGAACCGGGAGTCGACAAAAATCTATCATTGTGAGAAATACATCTTTTTTTTATATACAATTTTCCGGTGTAGGAGATACTGCGATGGCGGACACGCGATCAGAACCAAGTCTTCTAGTGCCTTGCTGCAGAACACTGCGCAATCATTGTCTGGCAGAACTGTAAGCTGGATAACGAGGGACGGTGTGAAAAGGCTGCCAGATAATTCAACAATTCTACAGTCGTTCTAGCGATCCTCCAGTGTCCTGCAGACCAGCAACAAATGATCAGCATATTTCAAAATGACACTAGCTTCAGGTAACAGTAATGTGTTCAAGTCATCTCATGCAGCAGCTGCTTTCACCGCTGGGCTCTCAGTGTACCCCTGAGGCATCTTCATCCACGTTTACTCTTAACGAGAGAAAATCTGGATCTTCTGGAAATTCAAGCAACACACATAAGATTCTGGAAGACTGAGCAGTCTAGGCAGCATCTACGGAAAATCTGTAGAATGTTGTCGACGCTTCGGGCCGAAACACTTCGGCAGGACTGGAGAACAAAAAAAGCTGAGGAGTAGATTTAAAAGCGGGGGGAATGGAGAAGGAAACATCAGGTGAAAGCTGAAATCTGAAAGGGGGCAGAGAAGGAAAGAGCTTGGAAGTTGATAGGTGAAAGAGACAGAAGGCCATGGAAGAAAGAAAAGGGGGTGGAGCACCCGAGGGAGTCGATGGGTCGGCAAAGAGATAAGGTGAGAGAGGGAAAAAGGAATGGGAAATAGTGAAGGAAAGGGGGTGTGGTCATTAAAATGTCCTTTGAAATATACCCTTCAGCTTTTTTTAATCTCTGTCCCGTCCTGCCGAAAAGTTTCGGCCCGAAATGTCGTCAATACTCTTTTGCTAAATGCTGCCTGGATTGCTGAATTCCTCCAGCGTTTTGAGTGTATTGCCTGGTATATTGTTGACTTTATAGGTATTGACTATACCCGTGCAGAGGGACAGAGAAGAATCGTGTACCATCGTGATTCCTACGGTGCAGAGGCCGTAATGACACGTGTCCGCTGCACCGGGAAAACGGTCTGTACTACCTGGTTTACAGTCAGAAAATCTTGCACAGATTTCCATTCGTCCGGCCGGCCCGGTTTTGGGATTGGAAATATGGGGTTTTCTGCCATGAATAACACTCTTTGCTGTAAATAGAGTCTCGTTAACAGGTTTAATATTGTTAACAGTCTCAGGAGATAAATGGTTTTGGCAAATGGAGGAGAGTCTCAATTTTTTCTAATCCGTGAATCGCTGGGGTATCACAGAGACAACTAGACCCACATGATTCTTATGGAATGCCCACAAGAACGGGTCTACTTCTTTCAGTCGAAATTGAGGTTCCTTAAAGGGAGAGTCTTTAAAGGATTTGTCACTATCACTCCACTCCACTATCGGGACCAAAACGGGTTACGCCAATTGGAGAGCAGCCTGCCATTTCCTCTATAACCGTTTCGCCATGCAGCCCAGAGATTTATGCTCAGAGGGAGGCTTTATTCCCAGGGATACATTATATACCGAGTGGTCTCCTTGCAGGAACTAATTTATCTGACAGGGTTTAGCTGTATTTCGGCTGCTCTACCTTCAGGGCCAAAAGTCATTTGGCTCTTCGACTACAACATATAACGCTGTCTGATCAGAGTCACGGCTTTCTTCTTATACAGTCGAATATCCATCATCAATTTGAATGAGTCTGCATTCTCCTGGCTCGTAACCGCGTTTGCTCCCCTACACCTTGCGGAATGTGCACAGGTTGTGACTGCTCCTGTTCCATGGGAGCAGAAGGATGGCTGTGCTCGAGGCACCGGATGGAGAAACATGTTCACATGGGGGAAGCTCTTTCCAGGAATGGGCTGTGACAATTGTACTTGTCGAAGCAAGTGCTGAGCTCAAAGTGATGCAGCGGCCGAGACAAATATTGCATTACTATTCCCGTATTAGGGTTTTCCGGCAGCCCGACATCTAGGATTTTAGGATACAATCCTGCAGGGGAAGAAAGAGGACGAGGGGGTGGAGGGTCTGCTTCAATTTTTTTTTTGTATTTTCTTCTCCATCTTAGGTTTAGGTTCTGATGGTCGGTGCTTTATGACAACTTCTTCCCATGTAAGAAAATAACAGATCATGTATTTCAAATCCCAATTCGGGTCCCCGTCCCGTCCTTTGGTCTCACCTTTCCAGTAACAATTTGTCTTTAAATTAAAAGAGCCTCCAAGGGCCAGTCTCCCGAGTTCCATCCGTATAAATCGCAAGAAAAGTAATCACATGTACAGAAAACTCTTTTTAATTTATTTATATTATATTATTCTTGAACATCCCTTGATCTAATTTGCCACTGATTTGACTTGTGTTGCCCTTATGATATCATTCTTCAAACACTCTGTATTCTCTTGATGCTACTGAACGACCTCCCCAGTCTTGGGTGCACTTTCCCTTCCACACGCTTCCTCTGATTTCAGCAATCTCTCAACACCCCTTGACATCCAGGGTTCACTGGCCCTGCTGTCCTCGCCCTGAACTCTAACCACTTCACTCTCAAATGATTCCATTTCCCCAATGTGAATGTACCTGCAGAGGCAGTACCTTGAAAAAGTATTCTGACTGCACAGTTACTTTCATATTTTACTCTCTTATTTTCTAGGAATGTTGTAGGCATTTTAAGCTATTATATAAAAAAGTGTTCATCATTTCAAGTCAAATTGAAAATTCAAAATCTGTCAGCAATTCATGAAAAATTAAAACCCACATTGCGAGGCTTAAAAGTTTTCATATCCAATGTAATTATTACGCTAACTTTCTGAGGTGCAGTATACTGTATTACCTAAACAAGTCCCCTAATTTCCTGATGTAGAAAATTGAGGCATCATCTGATTTCGATGAATTTAAAAGAATCAATACCCCCTCTCTCTGTAAGATCGAAGAGTATGGTAGATTATCAACCAATAAAACCAAATTGAAGATAGAAGAACATTCAAGACAAGTCAGGGATATGATGATAGAGAAGCGCAAATCTGAGGGAGGGAAGAAGACCATCTCAAAGGCATTGAATATACCTCAGAGCTCAAAGCAGTCCATTGTGAAAAATTGGAAAACATGCCTCGGTAGTGTGGCTGTGGTTTCATATGTTTTCTAATTACTACTAATCCTAACCCTCCAGTTTGAAAAACAACCGTCAAGTATCATCATCTGCTTCATGCCACTGGTGAAATTGTGAACCCATTCAGATCCCTCCCTCTGAATCCCATACAATCTAACTGTTTAAACTAATCTGCCATAAGACACTTTGTCAAAGGCTTCTCTAAAATCCATACAGAATCATCCATCATGCTACCTTCATTTACAATCCCAGTTATCTCCTTGAAATAATCAAAGGCATTAATTAGACATGATCTTCCAGAGTTAAACTGACTGTTCTGAATCAGACCATGACTCTCCAAATCCAGAGTAGACAGTGCATCCTTAGAATCTTCTTCAGCAATTTACCCACCATAAAATATTATAAGCCGTGATAGTTTTCTGGCTTGGCTTTGCTTCCTATTTTAAACAGCGACAGCAAGTTAGCTACTCCACATTGTTTGAATTCTTATTTGTGGACAGGTATGAAGAAAAACCTCTTAAGCGCCTCTGCAATATATTCCCTAATTTCTGACCGAGGAGCACTTGGTCATACCCTGGGGATTTATCCATCTTAATTTACTTTAAGTTTCTAACACCTCCTGCCAACGAATGCATATGTGGGGCAAGACATCACCACTCATGTCCTACAGTTACTTCACTTCCATCAGTTTCTACACAGTAAAAAATAAAGAAATATATTCGTTAGGAATCTTTCTATTTCCTTTGTTCCACACACGGGAGGTCATGCTGATCGTGAGCAGTACCTATTTTCTCCCCAACATCACTTTAACTCTTCATATACCGATAGAATCTACTGGGCATTTGTGTTCTCTTGCCTTTCGGCTCCTTCTCATATCCACCTTTTACCCTCCAAACTTGAACAATAGTCCTGCATTTGTAGACATCAAGATATTACCTAGTTCAGAGTTGCTTATGGGTGAGGTATTTGACTCCCTCATTCTGAACCAGGGCCTCAGTATTTCTCAGCATCTAGGTTTATTGAAAACTGCCGCCTTGTCCTTCACCCTAAGAGGAACATGTAGGTCCGAACTCCTAACATCACACCTTAAAGACCTCCCACCTGGCAGATGCAATATTCCTGTAAAAATATTGCCCAGTCAACCACTGCAAAATCCTGCTTAATGGCTCCCAAATTTGCTCTGCTCCTGTTCGGGAACTTAACGTGAGAAAGGATTGCATTCTTCTCCCTATCCATTTAAAAACTATTAGAATTCTGGTTATTGGAGCCAAAGTGCTCCAAAAGACAGACACTACTGCCATTTACGCTACCTCAGCAGGAGCTGATAAAGTATACAAAAGGGTTAACACGTTAGTTAAACAATAGCGGCCTGTTTTTCTGAAAGAAACCATTTATGATCAACAGATGTGCTAACTTTGTTATTCAATGCTGAGGAATATTTCTTCTTGAAGGTAGCCAGCTAGGTCTTCAGGATGCTCATCTCCTTGTGCAGTCATGCGTAGAGATAGGACAGCTCCAGTCTGATTGTGTATGAGGCCATTATACCTATTCTGTAATTTGTCTCTCGGCACTGACAAGCAATAGATAAGTTTGACTCCAGGCTGCTATGTATGGGGATATCTGAACACTATATCTCTTCTGTAAGGGGAATTGTTAGTTAGTTGGTGGATCGGGCAGGAACGATCACATACAGTTCCTGTTTGAACGACTAACTGAGTAAGCCCCGGGTGCTTTGAATAAAGCGGTTGTACCTATACGGTCTCTGAGTGAGTTCATCCAGATTCGACTTCCACATTTGGCGCTTGCGAGCCGGGTACCAACATAGGGACTGTGACACGGAGGCGGGCTGATTAACCGACAGACCGAAAATCCTTTCTACGGGGACCGATCGGGCCCGCAAAGACGATTTGTCTTTGTCGCTCCCTATGATACCGCTGTGAGTCTCTGTCCCTCGCCCGGACCTCAACACCGGACCTTGACGGGACCTAGATCGGATCTGCCGAGAGACTCGTGTAAGGTAGGAAAATTATTTGAAAATTAGACAGCTGACTGGTGTCTAGTAAAATTTAAAATAGCGTGAGAGTTAAAGTCCAGTAAAGAAAAAACAAGAGAATTGAGGATCAGACATAGTGTCTGATAGAAAAGAATGGATAAAACTGTACAGATGACACGGGTCGGGTAAAATTTCAAGTAGTTAAAAAATCAAAGTCGGGAAAACCAACCAGGAAAATGGAACAGCAGATACTTTGCGCATGTATCGGGTAAACATTAAAGTCAGGTAAGAATCAACGGGAGAATTGAGCAGTAGACACCGTGCTTGGTAAAAAGACAAATACATGGGACCAAATCTGCTGTGTGGTTAAAATAAGGTACAGGAAGTTCACTAGGCAAAAATCATGAGTTGTTTCATGAAAAAGAGAGAGATTTACATGTTTTAAGTGGTATTTTACGTAAGACGCTGGGGGACGAAGTCTGGCCTTGGGCAGGGACTTAGGACATGACAAGCTGGAAAGATGCTCTGCAAAAGGAATTTCAGTAACGATTGGAAAACCTTGATCAAGGAATAAAGCCGAAGGCCTAAAGCGACAAACGCTGGGACAAATAGGGAATGAAATATGGGATCCCGGGAGCATGGCTGGCTTACCGACACTGTTTGATGAAAGTTGTCGCGAAAAAGACTGGCTAGTGTAACCCCTGGGTCACCTCAGGCATCGCTCAAACTCGTTCTAGTCTAGGGGGAGCAGCCTTCGGCCCCGCCAAGCTGGGTAATCAGCTGGTGTGGATGCTGTGTGATGTCCCCGCCTCGCCCAAAAAACAGACAGTACACCTTATGCGATTAAATGAGTACAATTTATAAAGATTACTATAACTAAGCGATTACTAACGATACAGTATATATGAATAAGAGAAAAAAAAGAAAAGGCGCCAAACTTATCAAAGTCCAAACCACTTTGTGCACAATCGTTGGAGCTCAATTACTGAAGTCTTCTGGCATTCGATCCCCTCCGAACTCCTCGACCCGCCTCCTCGGACCCCCACGGTGGTCGACCAGATGCTCCACACTCCTCTGTCTCCCTCTCCTCTCCTCAACGAAAACATTGGGCCTGGGACCACCACTCGGGGTCCATTCCGTCGCCCGGCTTCCAGCACTCCGTCCTCTCTCTGTCACTCCATCGCACCCGACTCCCAAAGTCTCCACCAACAATCAGTTTACAGTCCCAAACAAGCTTCCAGCACTTATCATAACAAAGACAATAGCATTCCTACCATTAAGACAGGCGCCAGGATTCCTACTTGTAACAAACAAAGACGCCATTTTGATTACATACACAGTAACAAAGAAAAAGAAAAAAACCCCGTTACACTAGTATAAGAACCGGAGAGCTGAAATTTGTCCGGGGTTCTCTGATACTGCGGGAGGAAGGGTAAAACAAAGGGAGAGGGGGAGGACAGAGCCCCTATTCCCAACCATCCCGCGAGGTGATACTGAAGAACGGATAGGCTCAGTCCCCGAGAGAAATTCTCCGCCCGAACCCCAGAGACAGTTACCTACCCGGATGATGTCAAATCCCAGGGCGGGGGAGCAAGATCTGCCGGCGTTTATCCCTGTCTATGCCCCTAGAAGCCACAAGAGATGATCACGATAAAGAATCACTCGTGATAAAGAAAAACCGGCGTGTTTCGCACAATATGTACGAAGTACAATTCAGATGTATAATGCTACCCCCTAGGAACTTTTTCAGACTTTGTTGCATGATATTAACTGCGGACGGGACGAGTGACGGAAATGGACATGCCATGAACTGAGCGAGGGGTTGACAAACGATAAGGATTACACCAAACAGATAATCCAGAGCTTGGAAGAAGTACTCCAATACCCTATTAACATCACTGAAGTACTAGAATGTAAACCAAAACCCGGGGAATCAGGGTCGCATTACTGGGAGCGCTTTGTATCATGCTACGAGACTTATGTGGGGGACCAGATCTTCAATAATGGGAATAATTCCCCTCAAATTAATGCGCTGCTGATCCAACGTCTCCCTTTTATGTTCGCCACGATGTTTGAGACCAACATATGGACTGGCCAGATAATGACCGTAAACTCATGCAGCGAGCCATAGTTTACCTCTGGGAACTCAGCGCAGAGTCCAGACCCGCCACAAAGGGAGTTGCATTTAAGCATCAATTTATCCAACGGGGTGAGGGACACCTACGAGGATCAGAAAATGGCCGGTATCGTAACCGTACGCCGGAACCGGGATACCGGGATTTCCCTTACCCCAAGCGTGATGACCCATACACCCCAGGACCCGGCCAGCTGATGGCTATAAGGGGACCACAACAAGGAACATCCCCCCTGAGCGAAGAAATGGGCCAGCTCAGCGAGAGCCTATGCCCGGCGTCTCAGCTTGGAGTGTGTTTTAACCAGGACACTGGAAGGCAAAGTGCCTCTGCGGAAATCAGAGACGCCCAGTTTCAAACCGGGCAGCCACCCCATTCTCCATGAACAATCCATTTGCTAGCTAACCCTCGAAAATTTGCACGTCGTAAGTAGCGACCCGCCAGAGGAGCCCAACATATTCCTGCAGCTCGCCTGAATTCAACTTCCATTTATGATTGATACGGGGAGGGTGGGGGGTGAACCACTTCCACCCTCCATCATGAGATGGTATCGGAACATGGATTCCGGTTTTCCGAGGCCACCATTGCCCTCTCGGAGTTCGAGGGGTCTGAACGAACATGCCAACCCCTTTGGTTGTAGTTTCTGGGAAAGCAGTATATACACTGGTAACTGCGGCTTTTAATATTACCCTACAGCAGCCTGCAAATGTGTTCTCTTCCCACTCGGTGGTGGAGTTTCTGACCTTCCGACAGGCAATGCGCCTCACTCAGGTACAACAAAATCACTATGAGAAGCCTCATTGAGCAACCCGCTTCTGGCATTTTCTCACTGCTCGACTTTAAACCCCAGCACATTCCTAACGTCATCATCCCAGCTTTCAACAGATTCTGAACACGATTGCGTGCTGCGAAATCAACTCCTCACTACAGCCCGCAAGGAACTCACGCAGGAACTCTTACAATAACGCGAGATAAGACAGTTTTGGAATAGTTTCGATCACGTCAATAGTTTCGATTATATGCTAATATACTATTAGATGTAAAATCATCATCGGTTAGTTATAATTATTTTCTGCCAAAGCTACCCCGGATACAACATCAGTTCCTTATGCTGACACCCCCCCTTCTCTCGAAGTTTCTGTCCCCTACGTTATCCTTCCCATATTTAGTTATACCTCAAGATGTCTCTTCAGTCATTCTATACCCACATTTAGTTATGCCTTGCATTCTCAGAGAACAATGTCTAGTACGTCACCTGTTGCTGGGTAAGGTTTCTTCTGACTAGTCCAGCAACAGTGGCCTAAGGTACATATAAGATAATTGATCATCGGCTAATCATTGTTCTTTGTCTATACCCCTATTTACCTATCCCTCTACATTATCATCAAGGCCTTAGATGTTCCGGCTCTGCTGTAGGCTCAGATCAGGTGACATGGTGCTCGAGCAAGCAGCCTGAGAACCAGCCGTGTCAGCAGAAAAGTTGAATGATTTTTCCTCACTCGTGCCTGCATCCTCGCCGCCAACAAACGTGCAAACATCTACACCGACTCTCGATACGCCTTCGGGGTAGCTCAGGACTACGGAGCGCTTTGGGAAGGCCGGGGTTTCCTCACTTCGTCCGGACATCCTATTAGCAATGTACGGAATATGCTCACTGCCTTGCAACTTCCAAAAGCATTGGCCATTATCAAATGCTCCTCTTATACAAGTCAGTCTGATAAAATCTCCGCCAGTAATGACATTTCTAATGAGGATCCCATAGCCGCAGCTCAGACACTCTAAATTATAGTTCCATCGGTGTCCCAGCAAAATCCCCTGCGCCTCGCAGACAGCACGGGTATGCCAAACGTAAGCGTACGTACCTTCCAGGGGGTAGCCCCCGAGGAGGAACGCAGATTATGGTCACAGATGGGCTCTAAGCAGGGTCCCGTGACAGACCTCTGGTTCACCCCTGCGGGACAGGTCTGCGCCCCTCCACAATTTCTACCAATCATCCTTGATTATATTTATACTTGCACTCTCCTCGGAAAGGAGGGAAAGGTAAACAGTTTGCTGCAAACATGGTGGCATCCGAAATTTCAGCAAGTGGCAGCAAAGAAAGCAAAAGCATGTTTAATATGCTGAAAGAACAATGTGGGAAAGCCAACACCCTGTGTCTCGAGCGCCAATTCTTTAACTGGAGGCCCCTTTGCATGTTTCAATATTGATTTTATTGAACTACCTCTCCAGCATTGTTATAAATATTGCCTTGTGATTGTAGATATGTTTCGTAGATGGATCGAGGCAATCCCTGCCACGAATAATACAGCTAAAGTACGGCTGCGAGAAGTGATCCCCCGGTATGGGTTACCAGAAATATTGAGCTCAGATAATGGTCCACACTTTGTAGCAAAATTACATGAGGAAATATGCAATACCTTATCTATTTAAAAACAATTCCATTGCTCTCACCATCCCCAGGCTGCCGGTATAGTGGAAAGGGCAGATGGTACGTTGAAAAAAAAAACAAATTGGCGACACTTACGGAGGAAAGGGGCTTAATTGGATAATGGTATTGCCCTTGGAATTATTCCATATGACAGCCACCACTCTCCCGCCTGAGTAAAAACGGGATTGTCACCAGCTGAAATCATCATCTGAAAGCCCCTAAGGACTCCCCTAAGGCTGTGCGCGGCCATACAACTAGGACGGACAAAACACCAAAATACAAAGACGACAAAGACAACAAATTGTGTAAATAAAACAACACAAGACAATATGGTAATAAATACGAAGTAAATATCGAGAACAGATATTTAGAATGTGAGTTCATTGTTGCGGTGGGTGAAATTATTCCCTCTGCTTCAAAATCCTGATGTTTGATGTGTAATAGCTTTTCCTGAAACTTTTGTTCTGGGAGCTGAGGCTCCTGTAACTCCTTCTTGATGACACTATCGAGAAGCGAGCATCACCTGGATGATGGTGTCCTTGATGATGGATGCTGCGATCCTGTGACTGTGCTTCTTGTAGATGTTCTCAGTGGCTGGGAGGGCTTTAGCTGTGATGGAATGGTTGCATCCACAACTTTTTATTGGTTATTTCAATCAATGACATTGATTTTTCTAAACCACACCATGATGCAACCAGTCAAGATATTATCCACCGTAAATCTATAGAAGTTTTTCAAAATTTAGATGATATGTTAAATTGGATAGAAACCTGCATAAAATCGGCTGAAAATGCTTGTACTTTTCTCGAGGACAACAGTATGTTGGCTGCCCCCAGCCTCTGGATGAAGAATCTCAGTCAAAATTGGGGAAATTATGGTCACGCACCACTAGGTTGCTTTAACAACTTCCCATAACCTGCCTACATTTCCGTCCCTCTTTCTGTTTTCGTAAGAAAAACCTTCGGAAAATGAAGCACACAACATCTCAAGTTTTTCCTTTATCAACCTTCAGTTACACCCTGAAAGGTGTCCAGTGGTAGGGAGGTGTTTCATTGTGTCCACGAATTGCAGACCAGACTGTTTTTGATATCATTAGTGGGCACAGGATAATTGTGACATGGGGTAGACCATTCAAACCATCAATTCTTTCATAGCTATTTGTACATCATTCCCACTGCCTCGTTCCCCACTCTCTTCCAACAGCTTGGCAAGTTATTTCCCCTGACGTTCATGTCCAGTTCCTCTTTGAACACTGATTGGTTGTCCCCGCAACCCAGATGACAACCACAATTAGAGTAGAAATTAAATTTTCATCCCATACCCCTTTTGTCCTTTGCCCACTGGACCTCAAGTCATTGACCAATAAACAGTGAACAGTACAGCACAGTGGCAATCCTCTCCGCTCACTGTGTGTGTGTTGAGCATGATGTCAGTTTAAACCTCATGTTTACCTGTAAGTTGCCGGTATCCCTCAATAGACTAAATCGCTCAAAATGATTTACCACCTCAATACTCTTTCAGAGACTCAACAACGCCTTAATATCTAAAAGCCTGAGAATGTAACCATACCCCTTCCTGAGCTCGCTTTCCTCCATGTCCTCCTCCTCAGTGACCACCGGTGAATGCACAGTATTTATTTTCTTCCTCGCATTCTAACGCTTGGTCCAGCCATAATCTCCATTCTTTGTCCTTGAGTGATCCTGCCCTCTCCCCAGTTTACTGTTGTTTTCAGTGTATGCATAAAATGTCCTGGGATACTGGTCGCTCCTTCTCATTGAGAACATTTCCTGTTCAATATTCACTCTCCTGGTTCACAGTGTGACGGTTCAGGCTTCCTGTATGTTCTTCCAAGCCTCTGTCCAATTTCAGCTTCCTGAACCTTACTTTTCCCCCCTCCCTTCTATTAAAATTTAAATACAATTTTTCTCATCATCTTATGTTCCTGAATGTCTCCCTCCTTCTCTACGTTCCTCACAAGGACAGGAAAGTCCTGCAGCCTGAACATCTAGATTGTAAGTGACCCTTACATATCAGGCATGGAATTAACCATTAAGGTCGGCTCTCAGATACTACGATTCCTGCCCAATTCTGCTATAATTTGCCTTCCTCAAATTTGCATTCGTTCACTTGCATATCCAGTCTTATCCCATCAATAACCATGTCAAAACGTCCAAAATTATAATCCTTAAGTTCTTCCC